>NC_059352.1:12945932-12985932 GCF_019703515.2 Myxocyprinus asiaticus
ATATATATATATGTGTGTATATATATATGTGTGTGTATATATATATATATATATATATATATATGTAATATGAATTATATTTCTC
This sequence comes from Myxocyprinus asiaticus, assembly GCF_019703515.2. Lineage (NCBI taxonomy): Eukaryota > Metazoa > Chordata > Actinopteri > Cypriniformes > Catostomidae > Myxocyprinus > Myxocyprinus asiaticus. Next base: position 12,946,018 of record NC_059352.1, read on the forward strand.
AAAGGTTGCTCTTTCATAGCTCAGGAGTCTTAACTGAGTTTTTTTCATTTATATAAATTTGGAGAGTAAAAAAACAAAAACACGAGACAATGTTGACATTTGATGATAGAGCTATACAATTTGTGTAAACAACATTACTCATATTGACTAGTGGTGTTGGTATCTTCGCAATTCTGAGCACAGTTTGAAACATTGTTGAGATCTCTTCTGGAGTTTTAGTGGAGACACGTGACATTATTGGGGTCTTTTTCTCAGGTGAAAATCTGAGAAGCACCAGAGCCTTGAGCAAAAGTCTCAGTTTGCTCTCCATTTAATCTCAGTGCTGTCTAGGGGGAGCAATTGAGATGTTAAAGAGATCTAATATTTGATGTATTTTTTTTTTATATGGGATACAAAGTCGTCGAAGTTATGTTGTTTTTGAAAAGGAGCAATTCTTCACTCTTCTCCGGTGCATCCAAGCCTCCATACGGCACACTTCCTGATGAGTTATGACCGATTAAGTGAGTGCATATTTAATCGCTTGCATGTTTAAGCCAGCCACGGTTGACTTGCAGAGTGATTGCCGGGAATCCTGCTCAGCTGATATTGCCCTTAAATGTTAAATATTAATGCCCTGTCTCATGGCAGTCTTTTTTTAATCACATTTGAGAGTTTTTTTTAAATGCCCTCCCTCACTCAAAAGCATTCCAGCATCATCTCTAAACCACAAAACAGAAAGAAAGACAGACAAGAAAAGCTTCAGCATAAGTAATTGCTTTTCTTTGATGCAAGGGCAAACCCATCCCAGTTTGTTCTGTCAGAATCTCGCTTTGTTACAAATCGCAAGATAAGGCTAGCCAATTATGTAGAACTTTTTCCTTTTTGCCCCTCTCTCTTTTTGCCCTTGGTGAGTGCTGGAGTTGGGCAATGTTTTGGGTTGGTCATAGGTATACAGAATCTGAGTAAACACAGGTAGAGAGCTTGCATTATTTATGTAGCAAACCTTTGACTGCAGTGCTTCTCAACTGGTTTTGCATGAGGACCCAGATTTTATTTTGGACATTAAGTGGTAGCCAAGCACATTATATTATTTATTATTCAAAAGTAAACAAAAATCAACATTGAAATGCATTAATATTACCATGAACTGACATAGCTGACATAAGCTGAATAGAAAAATTGAAAATTTAGTAAATACATGAGCAACACTGCCCTGCAAAGGCAAAACACAGTAACTATACATTTTGTTGAGATCTCTGAAAACTATGCTCAGATTTGGAGAAATCTGAGTGTAAAAATGTTACAATCCATTTGGCTGAAAAAAAAAAAAAAAATTCTCAGTTTCAGTGTCACACTGATTAGTGCATTTTTACTTTTGTTGGGCAGAACAGCAGAATTTACCAGCACAAGGGACCGTTCACAACAAATACATCCTTGCTCTAAAAAAGCTGGACACGATGCCACAACTAGAGCAGAATTCAGGTGTCTTGAGACGTGTCTTTAATGGAAGTTCTTTTTTAACTTGAAACGGTGTGTAAAAATGCAACACACTTGCATGAGTCGCTGAAAAAGCAGCAAGACGCGGTATGTACAATGGTCAAAGAAAATTTAAAAACAGGGTGGATGGACTCAAAATAGTGTTCGTTGTGAATGGTCCCTAACACGGCGCAAACACTGGCCTACATAAATACAGCTTGTACATAGTATCAAATTTGATTATTATACACTTTGATTGAATGCACTGCCTATGATGTTAACAACAAAAGATATGGGAAGCATTATAAGCCTATCTATTTTGCTTGGCTAACTATGCACAATTATATGATTAGTTGTATTATTATTTGCATTTAGCATTGTTTTTCCCCTGCTGTTCATGACCCTGCGACAAATTATGAGACCAAGGTGAGAAGTTAACGGGGACTCTGTGCTCAAATTCCACAGAAAGTGACAAAAAAAGCCCCTGACATTTGGGGGCAGAATTGCCCCCCTAATAATGAGTTCCTCTGTGTTATTTGTAACATCTGATATATTTTTTCATATTCAATTCTAGACCTTGAAATACAAATTGTTGTATAAAACATGAGATAAAATTTTATATATTTCCTCGTGCGACCCCGTGTCCACATGCATGAACATTGTATTCCTGCTTTGCTATACGCAACGCATAATTTAATTTAAACTGACTGATCTCAGTTCAGGAGACTCTGGGCTGTCAGTAGAGGGTTGAACTTTCAATGTACTGAGTCATGTGACAAAACAACATGGCGCCAACCACAGCGGAGTTTGTCTTTGGGAGAAATGCCAACAAAACTACATCTGGTAAGAAACCTAATTAAGTTTTTACATTCAAACCTATTTGAGTCAAACGATTAGAGTCTCTAGTTTTATCCGATATGCCATTTTTTAAAATTTGCCATGCTGCCAAACACAGTGTACACTAGTGTGTACAATAGCAAAAGGTTTTCATTAGAAATCCTATATTTACTGAGTATTTTCACATTGAGAAAAAAAAAATTGCTTTCAGAGGATTTATATGGAGTTAGGATGAAAATAAGGTGCATTTCAAACTGTTCTGAGACCAGTGCACTGCAGACGGACTGCACACTGGAGGTTAAGTCATTCACTAAATAGGGAGCAAGGGAATATCCTATAGCTTTCCTATGAAGCCAAGTGCATTCAATACAAAATTCCTATCAAAAGTTCAGTTTCAGGCTGCAGATGATATTTGAACCACTCAACATGGTTGATAGACATAAAGCAATGGTAATCAGTACTTACAGTAGATTCAGAATTTATAATGTATCATTTTATTTTAACATGGTTGGCAGTAACTGGATGATGCTGGCCATTACTTGTATAAGAATTCCGTCCTTCGGATGAGACGTTAAGCCGAGGTCCTGACTCTCTGTGGTCATTAAAATTCCCAGGGCACTTCTCGTAAAAGAGTAGGGCTGGCCAAATTCCCTGCATTGGCCCTTCTCAGTCATGGCCGCCTAATAATCCCCATCCATAAATTGGCTCTATAACTACTCTCTCCTCTCCACCAATAGCTAGTGTGTGGTGAGCGTACTGGCGCACTATGGCTGCCGTCGCATCATCCAGGTGGATGCTGCACACTGGTGGAGGTTGAGGAGTGTCCTCTGTTCACTGTGTAAAACGCTTTGAGTGTTGTGTCTGAAAAAACACAGTATAAATGTAACATTAATTCACATTCAATTAATTATGCTAATTGCTGATTGGTAAAATGCTTCAGAACTGGCTATCACTTTTTTGTTTGACAGTGCAAAGATTTTGTTGCCAATGTAGAAAAAGACATTGTAATATAAAAGTCAAATCAGGTCAGATAATTTGTATAGTTTTTTTATGTGTGCTTTTCCCAATACACATTGTTCCAAAGAAGCTTTACAGAAATCAGCTGTAATGTTTGTAATATCTCAAAAATATGAATAAGCAACACTCCTTGAAACATAATAAACAATAAAAAAAAAAAAAAAAAGAATCTGACTTTCTATAGCTTGGTATTATTTAAATGTTCACAACTTAGTACCGCTGTCCACATATGTGGACATCAATTTTTAGGAAAACGAATGAATATGATTCATAAACATGTGCACACCCAACATGCCCCATCTGACGTCACCTCTGTCAGGACGAGAGAGGGCGAGAAAAACATCAATTGTTCCTCGAATTCTCTATCTGCTTCAAGGTATCTGCTTTTAAACTGTTAATTTTGTCAGATTGCACTGGAGAAAGGCAGATCAGCCAACTTATTGCAAATCCTGTGGATAAGATTGGTGTTATGACACCGCATATTGCCCTAAATTGCTTTATTGGTAAAACGCTAGTGCTTCCTTCAATTTTGATAATTTTATGGAATCCCTCGTTGAACGGTTTAATTATGTTATCACCCAACTGGCAACATCTGTCTTTATCCTGGAACAGGTGACAGTTTTATTACAGGGACGAATCTCTCGGCTGGATCTGCCGATTGATGGCTGATCTGATTCATAATCTTACAGATGGAGATTGAAATTGTACATTAATGTGCTTGTACATAGAAGAAAAGAGAAATAATTATTGCAAGGGGGGAAAAAAACAGAAACACGCAATGCAAGCACTTGATCACAAGGCTTCCTCAAAGGCTGCGGCAGCTACAATCAAAGCATATTGCTTTTTGGGATTGTTCCTATTTGTTGCAGGCAATATATCCCTGGGGCAGTGCACTTCTCACCCCCGGTAACCCTCATTTACAGCAGTGATAGCATAGATGTGCAGTACAACATATTTTAAAAATCGACTAGTCAGTGGGTTGTCTGAAAGACTGGTTGACATGTCGGTCTTAGGGAAGCCTGTATTTTCAGGGTCCATCAGATCCTGATCAAGCCGTGGTCATGCTAGGCTTTGAGCATGCAAAATTATTTCAGACACTGCAATGGACAGGATATGATGTCGAGGGCTTCTGGTAACAAATAATATTACATTTAGAATGTTAAAAAATACTGTGTACTCACTTTCCTGCAACAATAAAAACATTTGGGTAACACTTTACAATAAAAGTTTTTACAGCATTTATTAATCTTGGTTAATGTTAGTTATAAAAATACAATTGTTTATTGTTAATTCATGTTAGTTCATAATGCATTAAAATTTTTAGAAGAATTTTTCAGCTGTGTTGGTCTTTACAGTGCAAGTGAATGGGTACCAAAATGTTGCAGATCCAAAAGCATATAAAGGCAGCATAAAAGTAATCCATATGACTCCGATGGTTAAATCCATATCTTCAGAAGCGATATAAGTGTGGGTGAGAAACAGATCAATATTTAAGTAATTTTTTACTATCAATCTCCATTTTCACTTTCACTGTTTCTCATCCACGCCTATTATATTGCTTCTGAAGATATAGATTTAACCACTGGAGTCTTATAGATTTCTTTTATTCTGCCTTTGTGCTTTTTTGGAACTTCAAAATGTTGATACCCATTGACTTGCAATGTGAGGACTTACAGAGCTGAGATATTCTTCTAAAAATATTTGTTTATGTTCAGCAGAAGAAAGTAAGTCATACATATATGGGATGGCATGAGGGTGAGATGTGTTTTGAGGGGGCGTTCACATGGGACATGTTCTTGTTTTCAAAAACAGCTAGATAGAGCACAACAAAATGGAACTGAACACAGGGGTCTCAAGATGTATTAAATTTAAAATAGAACATTTTTACCTTGACACGCTGTATTAAAAATGCAATGCTAATCTTTGTATACATAGACCAAAAGGTACTGTAGAAAGAATGTGCAGCCTTTCAAAAGGTTATATTGAGGATATTCAACAAATAAAGAGCTAAATATTTACAGTATACATATCTATAACCTTTAAACTGCACCAAAATCATAGTCCATAGAGATCTACAAATTATGCATAATAGCTGCAACATTTCTCACAGCAAATAATTTGTTACAAATTCGACCATCCTACCCATCCCTAGTCTATAATCTCTTGGATATAGTTGCATCATCACATCCTATGCAGCAATGATATGCAGTTCACCACAATCAATGCACCTATGTAAGTTTGAAGTAGCTTACATCCTATTTAAGGGCTGTAGGGGGCGAATAGGTTTCGATCAACAGCGATGGGGGGGGGGGGACTCCCTACTCTGGTGTGTGACAGTCAGACCGACCGGACTCGCTGTTGAGGGTCTTGCCGTTAGAGTGTAGATGGGGATCTGCTTTACTAATGGATATCAGGTCAAAAGGTCAGCAATGGAGACAAGTGCTGGAGTAAGGGAATGGGTCTGTTCCAAAACTGTCTACTGCCTGCAAGGCATCCTTCTAACAGAGGTGGAACCTCATAAGTGACTGATTTGAAATGCTCAACTTAGGCAGCAACTCCCCCGCCACATAAATAGTCTGCCTATGATGCCTTAAAATGCAGGCTACATAGGCAGCTCACTAAGTTTTGAATCACAGCAGATGTGTAAGATTTTGAAGAGACTGCCAAAGCAAGCCAAAATATGTGTCCATATATGTGTGTGTGTGGGTTTTGCATCACTACATGTGCATAAAGAGGAACATCCTTTTGTTCCACTTCCCATATTTGATGTAGACATCCCCTTTTTTAAAAATGGGGGTCAATTTGTATATGTGTGTCTATGCGTGAATGCAATGCTGGTACCATTAGTGAGCATGAAGCACCTCTTATTGACTGAAGAGGCTGGATTGGCTTTGATGCGTGTGTGTGTGTGTGTGTGTGTGTGTGTGTTAAAGAGGGGAACTCTACACTCTGAGCAGGTGTTCCCAGCAGCTGTCTGACTGTGGCTGCACTGGGAAATGCATCCGTGTTGTTTTAGTATTAGATGGCTTATTTAGAGTCCTGAAAACAGCTAGGGAGGATTTAATCTTAACCGCGGCGCAAGTTTTCTCATGAAAGAATAACCTCTGTCTCTCTCTAATCCTTCACACTTTTGAAACAATCAAACATACCAGCAGTGTGCACGTATAAACTGAAATCTGCCAAAAACATCATGTATGCATATATATTTTGGTCAAAAATGTCACTATATTAAAAGTTAAATGTGTCCTTTTAGTGCCTCTAGTGACACCAAACAGATTTGCAAAAATAATGACTCTTTTCAAACAGGTTTGCCAAACACTCTCCCCATCTTAAATATTTTGGTTAAATAGATAGCCCCGCCCCAAACTCACACCATTGCATTTTGGGTTGGTCGGGATGCTCAAACAAACAAAGCAATTTTTTGAAAGTGCAACACTGTTTACACTTGTCAGGGAAATCAACCTATGAATGGCTTGACTCTGCATTACAAACGAAAAAACAGTCTTTTTTTTTTTTTTTCTGATAAATTGACCCAGTTTATTAGGGTTAAAGTTAAAGATGCCATCATATCATGGGGATACATTTAAGCGAGGGGCTTGTGCAATTTTAATGAGTGTTTCACTTTAAAAAAAAAAAAAAAAAAAAAAAAAAACTTCACAGAATTAATATGTATCAAGAAGAGTATTTCTTTTCCGAGGACCAAAAACTTCTGGGTAATTAATATTCATAGACTGTGCTTGTTAACACCCCCGATGCAAATGCAATGGAGATCCAATTAACATAGAATGCTCCCCGAGGATTCGGGACGATAAGGGTTAAACGAGCTATTGAAATTGAAACTAGGCCTTTCGGCCCGTTTCTAAAACACTTATTTGTTTCAGTAAAATATGAATCCGTGTAGCTGCGTGTGTCTCAGATTAAGGCATCTCAGACTAGGCTCTGGAGGCTTGGATTGAAGGTACTGATGCTTAGATTGCAGATGTGTGCAAAATTCATGCTTACAGATGTTAAGATTGTTGTTACAAATAAAACATTTACATCAAATAAATCCTCTGTGTCTTTTAAGTTAATTCAGTTCATACATTTTAACACTTCATGTGGCGCTTGCTTAAAAACAGACACGGAAACTTGTAAATATGTAAGGTATATTTTCTTGGTGGGTTTAAATAGGTTTAAATCCCAGGTAATTTATGCAGACCTGCCACACACAGGATTACCTGATCATAAATGGGAAAATTAATTCCTTGAAGTGACAATCGCATACACTTTAGCTAACGGTTTTGTGGAAGGACCCTTTTAAGGGATTCAGTTGCTCACTTTCGTTTGCAGCGTCCCTTCGAGTGGAATCCTCTTCCCGCAGTGCTCCTCAAGGGGACAAGTATTCTGTTTGAATTCTCCCTGTATATGCAGTACATGCATACATTTGTGTGTGTGTGTGTGTGCACTCACGGTGCCCACCCGGCACTAATGCAGAAGTGCTGTAGCTGAGGTAGGTGTTATTTCTTATTCATAATCTGCCAGCGCGAGGCAGACAATAGACGTCAGTGTTCATTCAGAGAGCGACGTGTCAGCTAGACCGCCACTGACTGAGCAAAGTTCCGGGACTCTATGAGTCTCTAACTTATTACCGGCCCTTCCTACATGGATCCCCAGAGGGGCCGGTGAGAAACACACCTGCCAAAGTGATACGAGCATCTTAAAGACTTAACAAATGCAGTAAACGTGATTGTCGTGTGATTTGATGATGATGCGATGCAGCTGTTTGTTTCGTACACAGTTGTGCGCTCAGAATAAAATCTTCACCAGTTGTTTATTACTATAGAGATGAGTTTAAATGCATAAAAAGGACATCATAAATATGTTTATGTACACATAAAGATGCTAGAAAATGTTCATAGTCGTTATATGCAAAACATGGACTGTGCATTTATGTAATAATTGCTTTCCGGGTGTAAAGAAATTACTGTTGACGCAGCAAAAAATAAAAAAATAAATACAAATCCTTTTAATTAACCCTATGGATTTTTTTGGACATGTTAATACCATGTTTTTTGGAAATGCACCATGGTAATATCATGTTTTTAGGAAACAGTACTTTTTTTTTTTTTTTTTTTTACATGGTACCATGGTAATACCATGTGTTTGGGACATGTACCATGGTAATAGCATGTTGTTGTTGTTTTTTGTTTTTGTATGTTTGTTTGCTTGCTTTTTTGGACATGGTACCATGTTAATACCATGTTTTTAGGACACAGTGCCATGGTAATACCATTTTTTTTTTTTTTTTTTTTTGTAGTACCATGATAATACCATGTTTTTGGGACATGACATCATGGTAATACCAGTTTTTTTTTTTTTTTTTGGACAAGGTACCATGATAAAACCTTGTTTTTGTTTTTTTGGACATGGTAACATAGGAATAGCATGTTTTTTGGACATGGTAATAGAATTTTTTTTTTTTTTTTTTGACATGGTACCATGGTAACACCATGTTATTTTGGACATGGTAATAGCATTGTTTTTTTTTTGTTTGTTTTTTTTTTTTTTTTTTTTACATGGTACCGTGGTAATACCATGTTTTGGGGATATGGTACCAATATGAATACTATTTTTTTTGACATGGCACCATGTAATATCTTTTTAATTTTTTATATTTTTGACATGGTGCCATGGTAACACCATGTTATTTTGGACATGGTACCATGCTAATACCATGTTACCATAGTAATAGCATGTTTTTTGGACATGGTACCATGATATAATACCTTGTTTTTTGGACCTGGCACTATGAGAAAACCTTTTGGTTTTTTTTTGTTTTTTTTGTTTTTTTTGTTTTTTTACAGGGTACCATGGTAATACCATGTTTTTTGGACATGGTACCATGGGAATACCATGTAATTTTGGACATGGTGCCATGGTAATAGCATGTGTTTTTTTTTATTTTTTATTATTTTATTTTATTTTATTTTTTTCAACATGGTACCATGGTAATAGAATGTTATTTTAGACATGGTACCATGGGAAATAATGTTTTTTTTTTTTTTTTTTCTTTTTTTTGGGACATCATACTATGGTAATATCATATTTATTTGGACATGGGACCATGGGAATAGCATTTTCTTTTTATTTATTTTTTTAGTCATGGTAAAACCATTTTTATTTATTTTTTATTTATTTTTTTTGTACAGGGTACCATGGTAATTTTAGTTAATTTTTTTCTCTCCATGTAGCCATGGGTAACCATGGTATTATTTGAAATACCTTGGGGCTCCATTTAAACACCATTGTATATAAATATTGTAATCCCTCAGCAACATATTGTATATAGTATGTATATAGTATATGTCAGATCACATGGTATTACAATCTGAAACCATCACTGTATCATGGCTCCATAGTACTTTTTCATAATAACAGTAACTATGGTATTTTGATAGAAACTATGTTTACTGTGATACATTTATATAAATTAAATAAAGCAAATAAATGGAACAATCTAATAAGATGATAAAAAAAGAACCACTCAAAAGCCAAAATCTCATTCTGTTCGTTCCAAATGAGCAAGCATGACCCCTCTTCCTCCAGTAGACCCAGTTCTGTTCATCACAGTCCTCTCTAGCCATCACTCCTGCCAGTAATAACCACTTCCTTAGGTGTGTGGGACTGACACGGCCTCTATTCCAAAGAGAAATGGTGCTGGTCGCTGACTGCTTGTGTACCATTTGGAGAATGATATTCCCTGTCAGTACCGTGATGTCTGCCCATAAATATCAGTGATGGCACCTTGCGTTCTAGGACTGACGCCCACCATAAATAGTTCCCCTTTGCACACCGTATACATAAATCTTTCATCCAACCCCCTTTCCTTTTTTCTTTAAGAACGGAAGGAGACAAGGAAAATGTGATGTATTATTTACATGGACAATAAAGAAACAAATGTTTTGCAGCGTGAAAGAACGCCGAGAACAATTCCCCTCTCAGTGGTGGGGCATGTGACCGTGAGATGCTCTGAGCAGCAGCAAGCTGTTGGTATTTGCTTGTTTACAACCTCTGACATGATGTAATGGGACAGTCTGTGAATGCACTAGCCGGCAAATGGCACAGAAAATAAGGCAGAGCCTTTATGTATACACACGCTCACTCTCTCTCTCTCTCTCTCTCTCTCTCTCTCTCTCTCTCTTCCTCCTTTTCTTTACCCACTGCACTCTCAAGTATGTTGTGCTGTTAACTACAGAAACATGAACCTTGAATATAAGCAACTGCATTTTTGCATTAGAAAATCCCTGGAGGTGAGGCAGCGATGGAGAAAGAAAGAGAGAGAGGGGAAAATATCATGTCCAGGAGTGAAATGCAAAAGTGAAATCTAGCAGAAAGAGATATTTATGACCATTTTCTGCTTGATTAGATGTGGATGACATGCACCGGGAAAAACAGACAGACTGGACAAAGGGCTGTGTGTGGCTGCTGGGCAGATGTTTAAAGGAGTTATTTGAAGAGAGAAAAGGAGAGCGATCGTTTGAATGGAAACAGAGTCACAGTGATTGTATTGTAATGTTAAACTGGAAAGATGAAGGCATCCATCAGTAGTCCTTACTTTCAGACAGTAATCCACTATGCCTCTACAACTCCCAGCATTCCCTGCCAGGTTTAACAAGCTTTAAAGCACCATCTTCCATTGGTCAACAAACAAATAGCCCCGCCCCAAACTCACGCCATTGATTGAGACAACGTTGCTATATTGGGCTGGTCAAACAAATCGAATAAATTTTTGATAGCTCCACAGTCACAGTGTTCAAACTATTCAAGGAAATCAATCTACATATTGCTTACTTAGTAAGCACATTAAAGGAATGTTCCGCATTCAATACAGGTTAAGCTCAATTAAAAGCATTTCTAGCATAATGTTGATTTCCACAAATAACAATTTTGACTCATCTCTTTTTAATAATAAAAAGCAATAATAGCAGTGACAACCATAAACTCTAAAATGCACATTGTTTTCAAAGTATAGCCACAAAATGTGGATGTGTGAATCTGTGCAGGTCGTGTTTTATAGGGGGTTGAGAAGGGAAAAAGGGTTTGTTGGTAATTTCCCTGTTGCCTTCTCCTATCAACAGAACTTCCTGTAATATAACACATCTTAGTGTTATGCTCATTGTATTTTGACTGTAATTTGTCTTCATAAACGCCCATTGCTATGATGTGATAAACATTTCTGTTATCATTAGATCTTACAACACAATAATTCAAGCAGCGTGCAAGATGATGAAAAGGCACACTAGTAAATAATATCTTAATTGCAATATTAATGCAATTGTGCACAAACAGTCTGTTCAGCTCTCCGCATGGCGTATTTGATCTGAAAGCAAGCATGTGCCATTTCTCAAGGATCAGAGCGAGTGTGTAACATTATGAGAGTATGATTAATTTTTCAATTTCTCTCTGCGGATATATAATAATTGTGCCCACAGGTAGCCAAGAGCTGCTATTATGCATTAAAATGCAACAAAATAAAGACAGACAAGAAAAACAAGCCGAAAACAAAAAAGTTAGAATTATATGAATATGTAACTTTGGAATAGTGTAAAATATCTGTAGGGCAGCGATAAAATAAAGCAAACTAGTCAATATTTGTTCCAATCCTTTTAAACTTTACACTACTGTGCTTTTATTTTAAAAGCTAAAAATCGAATTTCTTTCACTGTCAAAGGAATAGTTCACCCAAAAAGACAAATTGTATTATCGTTTATAAAGCTAACCAACTTTCTTTCTTCTATGGAAAGCATAAGAAGATGTTTTGAAAAACCTCCATGCTGTTTTTTTTTTTTCCATACAAATAAGATACATGGTGACCAAGGGATGTCAAACTCCAAAAAGGACATACAATAGCTTTATGTACAATAGCTCGCAGCCATATCACCCTGTAGCTCAAGACTGGTTGCCCACTGAAGCTAAGCAGGGTTGAGCTTGGCCAGTACCTGGATGGGAGACCTCCTGGGGAAAACTAAGGTTGCTGCTGGAAGAGGTGTTAGGGAAGCCAGCAGGGGGTGCTCACCCTGCAGTCTGTGTGGGTCCTAATGCCCCAGTATAGTAATGGGGACACTATACTGTAAAAAGGCACTGTCCTTCAGATGAGACATTAAACCGAGGTCCTGACTCTCTGTGGTCATTAAAAATCCCAGGGCACTTCTCGTAAAAGAGTAGGGGTGTAACCCCGGTGTCCTGGCCAAATTCCCCCCCATTGGCCCTTCTCAATTATGGCCTCCTAATAATCCCCATCCATAAATTGGTTCTATAGCTCTAATCTCTCCTCACCACCAATAGCTAGTGTGGTGAGCGTACTGGCGTACTATGGCTGCCGTCACATCATCCAGGTGGATGCTGCACACTGGTGGAGGTTGAGGAGAGTCCCCTGTTCACTATGTAAAGCGCTTTGAGTGAAGTGTCCGAAAAAGCGCTATATAAATGCATTATAATACAGATAGTTAAAATGCATTACATTATTTATGCACACAAGTTAAGCATTAAAAAGGCAATACAAAAAGTGGCTTAAAATGCAATATATTGCTTATTTCCATATTATTGAACATAAGCATGTCATTGGCCTACAATTTACAGCAATTCATTTTGCAATTAAATTCATCAATCAGTCCGAGATTTATTATAAGGGATTGTTTAAGGACGCATCAATGTACACTTGCGTCAGATGGACGCTTTTGGGGCGTCTCGGTTGCATTGCATCATAAACATACTGTTTTTAGGTTGATGTGTCAAGTTAAACAAAGTTTGAAACTTAGAAAAACACTTAAGATCCCTGCCTTAGGATTTGTTCTCCATCATGCTGTGTTTGTACGGAAGAACGTGTTCTCATCTCGTGTTGTCTGTTCTGGGTAAGTGTGGTTTGTTCTCTGTCTGCTTGAGCTGTGCGTTGCCTTTACAGCGAGTTTTGCTTACTGCCCCCTGGAGAAAACAGGTGGTACTCCACGCTTGAATTGCTTATATGGATGTAATATTCCTTATTACGGTCCGGGGACATGATTATTGTGTTTTTTATATAATTAATTGCACTGAATTAACGTGTTAAATCGACAGCCCTAGTTCAAACACATCATGTTGCAATCAGTCATTAGACGAAGGAGAAGCAATGGCTTTAAGACATGTTGCGTCCGCTTTAAGTGAGCACAAATGAGATTTGAGAGCAATGACAGAGAGCTACATTTTCAGTTAAAAGTATGTTAGTATAATATTAGAATTTACAAAGCTACTTAAATTATTGTCAACTTAAAGTTTTTAGGAACTGTTCATCCAGTAAGTGTGTCTTTTTTATAATATTTTAGATGAAATGTGTTGTCCCTTTCTCTTATCATCACTGTCTATCCATCTTTATTCTTCTCTCTGTCTTTCCCAAATTCCTAACCCCCTCACCCTCCTGTTAGCTGTCTTTATCACTTTGCTCTTCCCTCATAATATCATCTTCATCTCAGATTGCCATGGCACAGGGGAAATGCGCTTGTTGATCAAATTTGGCTTGCGTAATGCTTTGCGATCTGCTAAGCTGAAGTGCGCACAATGTGCACAGAATGCTAAGAACGAGCGTCGTGGCGGTACGGTGATTGATTAATTTAGCCTGTCACAGGACAAGATAACAGTATCAGTAAATACTGCCAAGTAGTTCCCTATATTCTTCCACAGTGGGCCACTATGGGGGCGATACGTGTTCCAGTGTGCCCTGGCCCCCTCAGGAAGTGGATTATGTCGAAGAGGGTTGTGCGAAGATGTGTGTGTGTGTGTGTATGCATGTGTGTATCACTCCAGTGGTATTTATTTCGAGCGCTGCTCAGTTAAAGGAATAGTTAACCTGAAAATGAAAATTCGGTCATTTATAGCCCACCTTCTTGTCATTTGAAACTTGCATGACTTTCTTTTGTGGAGCGCAAAATATCTTTTATAAGTTGTTTATGTATTAGTTACCAGGGGCTATCAAGTTTAAAAAAGGACAAAAATGAATAAATAATATTTTCCAAGCTTACATCTCTCTTCAGTGATTCTGCATATTCACATTTGTGAGCCACGCAAGAACCACTGGCATTTGGCATCATTGATGACAAATCTGGTGCGACGCATTTTCATATGCCAAGTATGAATGAGGTTTAAAAAGTACAGCAGAAGTCAAGTTTTTCTGTAAAAAGAGATTTAAATTTGGTCTCTTCTTCCCACAAAGCTACCATATGGCTTTAGAAGACTTGGTATATAGCACACAAGTTATATGGTAAACGTTTATGGTACTTTTAGTGTACCATTGTCATTCTCAGTCTCTGGTCCTATATGCTTTTATTGTATGGAAAAGACAGCATCAACGTTCTGTCAAACACCTCATGTTGTGCTCTACAGAGTAAAGAAAGTTCCTAAGTGTATGGAATGACATGAGGGTGAGTAAATCATTACGTTAACATGCAAAGTTATAATTGAGCTACAGCGTTTTTGCGAAGTCAAGTACAATCTTTTTCTGTCTGTCCAGCATAGATGACACAATGTGTGATCGAATATTTGAAGGAGGACATAAATATGGCAAGTTAAATACGCATTGCGCATAGGCTTGCCAACTTTCTACCAGCCAAATACAGGACATGATATTTTTACTTGAGTAATAGGACGTTCAAAAACGTCTTACATTACAAAATTGCTTAACGCCACTCCTTCATTAATTGGCTACTGATAAAGCTGTGTTAGGATTTGCCGAAAAGATGAAAATGTGTTTAATAAATTAGTTCTTTATCTTCTTAATGAAATCAAAGCAGACACATGGAGGGATTGTGGACAATTTATGTTACAGCCAGCTCGTTATAGACCGCAACATAGAGGGGGGTCACAACTCGAATATACTCACCTGCAGCCACCGGCTCCATGTGATGCTTATGTTTTCTGTTTAAAACCCCCAGACATCTTTTGCTTTGCTTTATTTGATTTATTTATAATTAAACTATTTTCTTAATTGCATTTTGTGTCTGACCCCCCTTTATGTTGTGGTCTTTAACGAGATGGCCGTAACTTAAACTGGGGGCTCGTCCGGGATATGAACCCGGGACCACTTGCATGTCTGTCTGTCTGTCTGTCTGTCTGTCTATCTATCTATCTATCTATCTATCTATCTGTCTAATCTAAACAACAAGTTTCTACAGTGTACACAGTAGTGTGTGTGTGTGTCATCTGTTTTTAGCCATCTTACTAAAGCCAGAAACATACACACATGAACCACATGTTTCAAACAGATGTTGAAGTTCGGAGTCTCACAAGAACCCGCAATCAAAATAATTATCCTTAGAGCCCAATGTTTATAAAGTGTTTATGTGGCACTAAGCATTGGGTCTCACTGAAGTAGCCATCATGTGTTAAACATGTTAAAGTGCTTGTCAATCCGCAAACACCTTTACAAAACATTACACCATTGTGACCGTGTGGCCTGATACAATCATTTACCAACACTGTGGAAACACAACTCCTCCTTTTGCTTTCATGCAGACAGTTGCGCAATACGTCACATACTTGCAAGTATTGAGTCACACCCAATTTTGCTGTACAAGGGACAGTTTGATTTTGAATGATTGTCAGTCATGATGGCAAACTTTAAAAGCTTTAATTTATTTTCTTATTTACTTTCAGTTTCTATTTCTGTTGTACTTTTTACATTTTTAAATTTATATTCAACTTGTTTTGATTCTTTTATAGATTCATTGAATAGTCTCACTTCTTAAAAGTATCAAATATTTCACCGAAAATTTGCTGTTTTAGAGCCAGTTTAATTGCACATGCTTGTCCATCATGTTGGCAAAATGTTTTTTTTTTTTTTTTTTTTTTGCCACTTTTTATTAATAGGAGAGTAAAGAGTGGACAAGAAATGATGAACAGGATGCAATGAGACGGATTTGAACCCACATTGCCACATGAGCACCATAGCTCAATGGGTCGGTTTGCTAAGCTCTAACTACAGCTCCAAAATGTTGACATAATACAAGTTAACAAATTAATTCATGTTTAACCTTTGAATTTCTTTTTCTTTTGTACATTTTACTTACTGAATTTTTCATTAAACTCACCTTATTCTACTATTTTAACTATTTTCTTTGTATTGTTTTATTTTCTTATTCTAACTTAAGAAAAAGTAGTCTGCTTAAGAAAATATTTCTTAAGAATGTTCAATGTACTCAAGTAGAAATATTCATCTGAACTTCTTTTAATTTATCCTAAGAACTTTCTACATTTTGTCATACATTTTCATGAATCCGGCCCAGGATTTATTGAAGTCTCACTTTCTAAAAGAATTAGAAATTCGTCTCTCATACGTTAATGAATGCACACCTTTTGCTGAGCAGAAACCCAAAGAACTTTGTATTTCAAACCAGCAAAGAGAACATGCGGCACTTTTCACCATCACATCGATGATGCACAATATAAGAGCATGCCGTAGTAAAGTCAATTAATTGGTGCCTGTGGCTATAATGTGGACATTGTGTATAGATGGGGATATTTAATTTAGGCCAGCAGTCCTCATGTTTGTTCCTTGGGGACCGAGAGACGGTGGTGCGTCCCGAATGAATCAAGCAGTAAATGAGGTTCAGAAAAATAGGTAATTATGTTAATCTCACAAATGAATGAGATGCTGACCTCTACCATTAATTGATTTTATGCAGCCAAATCATATTTATCTCTCTTTTGATATATTTTTCCATTAACACCTCTGATGTAATTAAAGGGGTTTTATTTTGAAGGAAATTAGTCCTGGATGCTGGCGACCATTAAAGAAAGAGAGTCACTTTTATGCCACGTTAACAAGACAGCGACATGTTGGCTGGCAGAGTCGACCGGCATTTTAGATACGCAACACTTGCCTGCACAAAGAACTTAAAGCTTAAATAGCCCCTATTCTTTAACCTTAATCACCGCGTTGGCTTGCCAGATACTCCGCCTGTCCCCATGAAAGTGTTAACGCCCTTTTCTGTTTCTCATTTTTACACCTAATCAGCAAAAAATTAAACTCGTTGTGGGCTTTGCTCCATATTAAATGGGTGATTATTGGTAATAAATACTTTTTTTTTTTAATACTCACTTATTACATAGGCAGTTTTCTTGCTCAGTTAATGAGTGTAATTTGATTTGCTTGAGAGATTACAGCCCCCTCAGAATTAATGCCGCAATCCCGGCCCCTGAATTTAAAGACATCTCAGATTCTTCACAGGTCGTGTGCTTCTACAAAGCTTCCTCTCTCACATAGCAGCTAATGGAGTTGAACAGCAGTCTGTCACCGTGCCTTCTTTTTGCTATATAGCTGATGTGCCCTTGGTTCCTGCCGAGCTTGTTGTTTAGTGGGCCCATTTCCATTTAAGTTTTTAAATGAGGTTTACCAAACTGATTCAAGTGGATAGTTCTGTCTTTAAAGGGTTGAAGGAGGTCTATATCAGTGTTTTATCATGTGTTCCTTTTTACTCATACTGGATATAATTTAGCATTATTATTAAATGGATTGTTTACTCAAAAATGCTAAATAAATAAATCCAAATTGAGATGAACACCTAAGGAGATTTTCGGCAGAATGTTAGCCTGTCACCAGTTTCTTTCATTGTATTAAAAACAGATGCAATGAAAGTGATTGGTGACTGAGGCTATACCCCTGTTTAGGAATCACTGATCTATAAGTTGTGTGTGAATGTGTATACAGTATGTGTTGGTGTATGAGGGTGCGCGAGTAGGTTTTTGCTCTGCTTTAATCTCACACAATCAAACCACAAACGTTACTTCCATTCCTCAGAGATGTGGCACAAATTCCTTCAGTTGACAACTTTTCATATTTTTATCACACATCTGCTGTAAACCTTTGAGCTTGCCACATAACTTGCCTTCAGATCCAAAGGTGTGATCATCTTGTGCTGAGAGAGTTAAGAGATTGACGGTGACCAACGATGACAAGCTTGTTGTTTGCCACGTTCTGATGGCTGCTAAATGTTTCATTAAATGAGCATGGTCTATTGATCATTGTAGAAATAATGGGGGGGGGGGGGGGGGTTACTTGCTTGTTTTGATTATTGGGGGGGGGTTACCTCCCCCACATCCCCGCTGGAATCTACACTCTTGACTGTAAGCATTTTAAGAGTGTATGGAGACCAACTCGATTTCATCATTCACAGTGTGTCATGGACAGGTGTTTGGAGGGTTACTTTCCACTGCAGATTACAGAATACATGCTGCAAAATGTCATTTGTAATGTATTTCGTTATATAACTCAAGGTCAGTAACGTAATCTAAACACTTTGGATTACTTCTTCAGCTCTGGCAAATTTTTCTTCACCAGTTTTCACGATAGACAAGTTAATAACAAGTGAAAAAAACATTTGCCAGTACAGTAAATCAAAATATACTTACATTTAAAATACATTTTCTTATATTCTGATAAAATATATGTATGATCAAAGTTTGATTTTCTTGATTAAAAAAAAGTAATCTTGGCTGGTAAAATGTGCATGTAAAAGGACTAGAAAAAGCATGTTTATCTTAGCATAAATCTAAATGTTCACGTGACCATTTACTGGTACACAATGTTAACTATTTCTGCTGCTCCTAACTTACTTCAAAACCTCACAGAGTGTACACAACCACATCTTTTTCCTCATTGACGTCATATCAACCTTTCAAGCTGTGTAAAAGCACCCTCACTCTGCTCGTATGAATGTAGCACATCATGAGAATGTGTTTCACCACTGTCCAAACATTCCTCGGATTGCATCATTTATGCAGATAAATGTTTTCCAAGTGAATTGACTAAATATTAAATGAAACAAATGACAATAAAATGCAAAGTATTCTCTTCAGTAATCAAAATATGTTTTGAATGTAACTGTATTCTAATTACCAATTATATAAATTGTAACTGTAGTGAAATACAGTTACTAATATTTTGTATTTTAAATACGTAATCCCATTACATGTATTCCGTTACTCCTCAACTCAGGTAATGGAATTGGGTGGTCACTGCAGAGCTTGTTTGCTGAGCTTTGTTTGCTACGATTCTCTGATTGGTGGATCGTTTCCCTTCAGGACCATGAGTAAATTAGTTCTTCACTTGAAATTCTGCTATTAATTACTTTTTGGCTGATGGCTTCAAAAGATGCATATACCATTGATTTACAACCTCGGTGCTCATGGAAGGTCTATCTTTAAAGGGTTATATGTTGTCGTTTAAAATCAAATCCCCTATGGAGAGAAAGTTGTGCTCTATTGTGGTATCAACTCTTTCAGTTAAACCCACACCTTAATGGCTCATAAAAAAATTATCTGTGGTTGGTCATTTACATGTCTGTCTAACAATCACTTCCTCGTTAAGTTGCTGGCTCTTGGCCAAAAATAAGCTGCAGTGTGGACCAGACATTGCTGATACTCAGAAGTCTGGCTACGCAAGACTATTGTGTCCATGACTTGATGCATTGTTTGTTGTGCAAAAAAGTCATGTTTTGTTTTGCTTTTTCATTCGAGAGAACCGGAATTTTTTTTTTTTTTTTTTTTTTCGTTTTTCTTTTTTTTTCTAAATTGTTTTAGACAATTCTTCAGTCCATTCCAATGCAATAGTTGTCCCAGCATCTGTCTTCTTTATGTCAAAAGCAATCTTATTATTTTCCCTCCCTTCCGTCCCTTTCTCTCTCTCTGGGATTACATTACCCAAGTTGGAATGACTTGAGCTGTGTCTGTAATTCCCATGAAGCTGCCCCCTCTCCCAGCAACTCAATCCCAGACCGTGGCCAATCGCACTGTGATATATCAAGACCTCTCTCTGGACATACCTAATGACACCAGTATCTGACCCCACTGTTTTCCACTTTTGAGAGCAGTATACACACATTGATAAAGCTGTCTCCAGATGCGATGAGTGAATGAATATCACAGAGGTTGCACAGAGAGGGTTAATGAATTATCCTGCATATGTGTATTTATTTAGTATATAGTGATTGGCATTTCGGAGCGATACGTCATGAGAACCATAAACTCCAGTGCTTCTAGTTGGATGTCCAGTTGAAAACTATGAAAAGTGAACCCTTTGTTTTGTTGGGAAACTTTTGGTGTGGTGTCATGCCCAGTGTGCCCTTAATAGAACGTTAGCCTCAGTAACCATTCACTTTCATCACATTTTTTGTCCATACAATGAAAGTCTATGGTGACTGAGGGTAACATTCTGTTAAACATCTCCTTTTGTGTTCCAGAGAGGAAAGAAAGTCATATGGGTTTGGAACAACATGAGGGTGAGTAAATAATGACAGAATATGTATCTTGAAGACAATCCAGTTGTTGTACTAGTAGTTAGTTTATCAGCATTGAAAATTAGTTCATTTGTGATTTGCAGCTGTTGCTAAAAGCATCCCACGACTTTCACATTGACTCGCTACTGTAATGACAAAGCGAGAGACTGAGCCAATACCGTGTTTGTTAAAAAAATTGAGACAAAAATCAAGGCACTAAAATCTGCTAAATTGAGTCAGCCAATGCTGTTTTCAAACACCTCTCCCAATCTCTATTTTTCTCTCGCATCATAAAAATCTGATGTAACATCTAGAGCATAAATGCAATAACCATAAAAAAGAGTGAGTTCCTTTATTCCTCATATGCTGCACTGTTGACATGTTCTGACCGTTTTCCATGTTGACAAATGGATTACTTGACAAGGAAATGGTGGGTCTTCCTGAGTATTACATCCTTTAAAGAGATAGTTCACACAAATGTGAAAATTCTGTCATCATTTACTCATCCTTGTGTTGTTTTAAACCCTTATGACCTTTCTTACTTTCGTGGAATGTAAAGGAAAATGTTAGGCAGAATGTTAACCTCATTCACTTTCATTGTATTGACCAAAAAAAAAAAAAAAAAAATTGGATGACTCTACCACACGGATACCTCTTAAATTACCACTCATACTGATGTGCCGTAACCCCGCTTAAGCCACATTGTTGTTCTTCGCGTTCAGCCAAAAACGCTGATTACTCTAGTACCAAACTGCACTCTTAACGGTACATAATTCAGTGCCATAATTCATTTTTTTACTTGCGGTTAATTTGTCTATTCTTATGAGTCATTTAGTTCTTTAATTACTGTAAGCAGCAGATGCACAATGGAGTATTAATGTGAGTGGGTTTTACGGCCACTCCATCATCGCAAGACTGTGAAGTCTAAAGGCATAATTGACGCGGAAGAGAGCTCGGAGACAGGCAGACAATATTTAGCGGATGGCTTTTCTTGTATGCTAGAATGATGTTTATGCATTAACATCACACTAAAAGGGCAATAAACATAATCATAATTCAGAAACTGCCTCAATGGACTGACACCGATGTGGGGTACTGGATTGAGGTGGCAAGTTAAAGGGATAGTTCACCCAAAATTTTAATTCTTTCATTATTTACTCATCCTCATGTTGTTCCAAACCTGTATGCTGTTATTTATTTTTTTCAATTAAACACAAAAGGACAATTTAAAAAAATACGATGCCAGTTGGTGACCATGTCTGTTAAGCTCTAAAAAGGACATAAAGCACCATAAAAATTGTCCATAACACTTGTGCACTACATTTGAAGTCTTCTGAAGTCATAATGATTTGGTTTGAGAGATACAGCGAATGGGAAGATTTTCAGTGAATAAAAACATACGTTTTGGTCTGTCCCTCACACAATGCTATTACTGTATTTCGAGAAATAAAGTTGCATCTGATCAAAATCATGTTGTGAAAATAAAACACAAATAAGTTGCATCTCCATATACTGTAAGTCGCACTGACAGAGGTTGCATGCGGCAGGCACTAGGACCTGGGAACAGCCGCCCGAAACATGTATTCCAGTGCATGTTTGTGTCCATTTGCATCTATGTATATAAAAAACAAGTCTGCATTCATGCACAGGTCTTACATACATCACCTGTGTGTGTTTGTGTATGTCGTCTCATGTCCGGCTCTATGAATGGAGCCCTTCTCTTGCCATCTGCTGTTAAGCTTCTCCTGAGGCGGGGCTTCGGAATCCAAACAAACTGCAAACTGAGACTATCAGAGCTGCATAGCTGAGATGACCCCCAGACCCGGGGTCATACATCCGTACCAGGCTCCACACATTGTCCTGTTTACTCACCCTATGCCTCCATCATCATCTCTCTCTCTTTCTTTCTCTCCTTTCCCGCTCATCCATCCATCAGCAGTCATGCACCCCCACCCCCCTTCTACCATCCACATGGAAACAAATGCACAAATACACACACATTGGCTCTGTTCCAAAACCTAGTGAGCTGCCTTGCTACATAGCCAGCTGCCTTCTAAGGTTCCGGTCATACCGATCGTTCTTGCATTAAAAAAAGCTTAACACAGTGCAAGGAATGTAAGAGAATGTGTCTCAAGATGTGTTTTAAAAAGTTGAAGTTCTTTTAACAACACAGCACCTAAAAACACGGCACACCTGGACAAGATGCTGAAAATTTGTGAGACGTAGTGTAGTAGTCAAAGATGTCCATCTAGCGCAATTTACAAACATAAAAAACAGCGCAAACATGTTCGAGTGAACGGCCCATTAGGCAGCATCTTAACTGAAATGGAACATCATAAGCGACCGATTTAGAGTGCTCTACATAGGCAACAACTTGTCACACAAATAGCGCTTTTCATGCATTGTGCGCAGTAGACTAGACTAACAATTGTTTCCAATAGAGTGTAAGCATAAAAATACACTACCGTTCAAAAGTTTGGGGTCACTTGCCTGAAATGTTTCTCATGATCTTAAAAACCTTTTGATCTGAAGGCGTATGCTTAAATGTTTGAAATTAGTTTTGTAGACAAAAGTATAATTGTGCCAACATATTAATTTATTTAATTACAAAACTAAAATGTAAAAAAAAAAAAAAAAAAAAATTTTTTTTTTTAAATGGATGACTTGGACTGAATAATTAAGAAAAGCACCCACTAAGTGCCCAGCATATAGATGGGAACTCCTTCAATATTGTTTAAAAAGCATCCCAGGGTGATACCTCAAGATGTTGGTTGAGAAAATGCCAAGAGTATATTTCTGCAAAATCTAAGCATGGCCATTTTGAAGATGCTAAAATATAACATATTTCAGTCACAACATAATTCCCATATTTCCATTTCTATTATTCCATAGTTGTGATGACTTCACTGTTATTCTAAAATGTGAAAAAAAAAAAAAAATAGTGACCCTAAACTTTTGAACGCTGGTATATATATATATATATATATATATATATATATATATATATATATATATATAATCACATTTGAAGTCAGAAGTTTACGTACACTTAGGTTGAAGTCATTAAAACTCATTTTTAACCATTCCATAGATTTAATATTAGCAAACTATAGTTTTGGCAAGTCGTTTAGGACATCTACTTTGTGCATGACATGAGTAATTTTTCCAGCAATTGTTTACAGACAGATTGTTTCACTTTTAATATGACTATATTCCAGTGGGTCAGAAGTTTACATACACTAAGTTAACTGTACCTTTAAGTAGCTTGGAAAATTCCAGAAAATTATGTCAAGCCTTTAGAAAGTTAGCCAATTAGCTTCTGATAGGAGGTGTTCTGAATTGGAGGTGTACCTGTGGATGTATTTTAAGGCCTACCTTCAAACTCAGTGCCTCTTTGCTTGACATCATGGGAAAATCAAAAGAAATTAGCCAAGACCTCAGAAAAAAAAAAAAAAACTGTGGACCTCCACAAGTCTGTTTCATACTTGGGAGCAATTTCCAAATGCCTGAAGGTACCACGTTCATCTGTACAAACAGTAGTATGCAAGTATAAACAACATGGGTCCATGCAGCCATCATACAGCTCAGGAAGGAGACACATTCTGTCTCCTAGTGATGAACGTAGTTTGATGCGACAAGTGCAAATTAGTTCTAGAACAACGGCAAAGGACCTTGTGAAGATGCTGGAGGAAACATAGGTAGACAAGTATCTATATCCACAGTAAAACGAGTCCTATATCAACATAACTTGAAAGGCTGCTCAGCAAGGAAGAAGCCACTGCTCCAAAACCGCCATAAAAAAAGCCAGACTACAGTTTGCAAGTGCACATGGGGACAAAGATCTTGCTTTTTGGAGAACTGTCCTCTGGTCTAATGAAACAAAAACTGTTTGGCCATAATGACCATTGTTATGTTTGGAAGAAAAAAGGGTGAGGCTTGCAAGCCAAAGAACACCATCCCAATCGTGAAGCATGGGGGTGGCAGCATCATGTTGTGGGTGTGCTTTGCTGCAGGAGGGACTGGTGCACTTCACAAAATAGATGACATCATGTGGAAGGAAAATTATGTGGATTATTGAAGCAATAATCTCAAGACATCAGCCAGGAAGTTAAAGCTTGGTCACAAATGGGTCTTCCAAATAGACAATGACCCCAAGGATACTTACAAAGTTGTGGCAAAATGGCTTAAGGACAACAAATTCATGGTATTGGAGTGGCCATCACAAAGTCCTGACCTCAATCCAATAGAAAATGTGTGGGCAGAACTTAAAAAGCGTGTGCAAGCAAGGAGGCCTACAAACCTGACTCAGTTACACCAGTTCTGTCTGGGGGAATGGGCCAAAATTCCACTCAATATTAGGCAGGTGGTTTTAATGTTGTTTCACCAAACTTGCTTGGTGAGTATAAAGTATATAGCTATTATTGAAGCCTATACACTGTCATGTATTGTATATGCCATTATAATGGACGCTAAACATTTCCCATGAATGTAGTACTTACAAAATTAAATCAAACTGTGATGGATAAAAATAGACCATGATGGAAATGTTACAACTCAGTCCGTCAGAGTGATGGATAAAGATTTTTTCTAGTGCTATCTTTGGGCGCAATGGTCAAATATGTCTGACTCACATATGTTTACATAGAAAAACAATGGAAAAAGAAAACGCAGATGGACTAAATCAAGTTTGGTGTGAACGGCCCTTTAGATTCCTTCTTTTGTCCACATTTTAAGACAGCATCTCATTTATCCTTCATACAAAAGGAAATCCCATAATCCATTCATAAAATCAATATATCATAATTTTATATATATATATATATATATATATATATATATATATATATATATATATAAACAACATTACGCCCCCCCCCCCAAGATGGGCTGGATTGAGTATTTATGTAACTGCTGATATCCTGGGATTTTCACGCACAACAGTCTCTAGAGTTTACTCAGAATGGTGCTAAAAACAAAAAAACATCCAGCGAGCGGTAGTTCTGTGGATGGAAATGCATGGTTGATGAGAGAGGTCAACAGAGAATGTCCAGTCTGGTTCGAACTGCCAAAGTCTACAGTAACTCAGATAACTACTTTGTATAATTGTGGTGAGAAGAAAAGCATCTCTGAATATTATTCTGAGATACAGGTTGGCACTGTTTTGGCAGCACGGGGGGGACCAACACAATATTAGGCAGGTGGTTTTAATGCTGTGGCTGATCGGTGTGTGTGTGTATAAAGATATATATATATATATATATATATATATATATATATATATATAATCATGATATATTTATTGTTATGGATGGATTATGGGATTTCCTTTTGTATGAAGAATAAATGAGATACTGTCTTAAAATGTGGCCAAAAGAAGGAATCTAAAGGGCCGTTCACACCAAACTCGATTTAGTGTCCATCTGCGTTTTCTTTTTCCATTGTTTTTCTATGTAAACATACGCGAGTCAGACATCTTTGACCGTTGCACCCAGAGGTAGTACAAGAAAAAACCTTTATCCATCACTCTGACAGACTAAGTTGTAAAAGTCTATTTTTATCCGTCATACTTTGTTTTAATTTGCAAGTACTACATTTATGGGAAATGTTTAGCGTCTGTTATAATGGCATATACAATACATGACAGTGTATAGGCTTCAATAATAGCTATATTTTTTTTTACTCACCAAGCAAGTTTGGTGAAACCAATGGGTTATTGGGTGAAATTCTACCTGTCAATCAACCGCTGCGCTAAGACAAGGTTTTAAACTTTGCCAGTTACGTGCGGCTTTTAAAGGTTTTAAAATGTCCGATCTGAATGTTTGAAAATGCGCTTACAGTACTTAGAAGCACAAGTTCATAGAACTTTTTCAATGTGCTTTATCACAGAACACACATTTCTGAAGCTCTAATGCAAGTACTGCTCTAAACTAACTGACAGTTCTGCTCAATATGTCATGTTTGCACTTATATTAAATGCAAGTAATTGGCAGAAAAGATGTGCCGCTTTTTAACGCTTTCATTTTGTTACTATATTTTTTGCGCTTTATTATAATAAGATAAAACACTTATCATGCATTAACACACTAACGCAATGACCCACTGCTCAAAATCCGTACACAGTTCATATTACCAGGTGTTAATGGTGATGGTGCCTGTTAATACACATCTTATTACCTGGCAATAAATAGGGCACACACACACAGCGGGAGTCAAAATTGATGCACTAGGTGAAATGTAAAAAAATAAAGCTGTTTTTTTAGCATCTCACACAGGAGCGCCGCACTTTTAAGATGCATGTCAGGTAAAAAAAGAATGTCCACTTTTAACAATAAAATGATTATACTTACCAGATATCATGCATGTGAATCCAAGAATTGTATTTGTTACCTACAGTATTAACTGCTGACTGTTGCATTAAAGCCAACTCATGATGTTTCTGGTCTCTGGTGTACTAATTTAAATACTCTTAAATACCGTTTTAGCAACAATAACATTACAATAATAATTTAATAATATGTATATGTTTATAACATTGGATTTCTGTTGAAAATAAAGAATGATACAAGTTAATCGCTGATTTAACCATTGCTGAAGTCTACTCAAGCTTACAGCTGATTGGTCCATGCTGTCTGCGCATCATTTAGAACGCTCACTTCGACGCTTCCAGTGTAGACAGCCTCAAGCTGTTGTGTTGCGTCTTGACACGTCGCATCAATGGAAGTAGACAGGGTGCAGAAGCACGTCTCCAGACACATCCGTTCTGTTATGTGTTGCACTGTGCCTTGTTTTTTTTAGTGCAAGAAGTTGGTATCTTGTTTTCTCTGCCTTTTGGAACAATCTTTGCATTGGCTTTGTGCCTATGATGCCTTAAAATGCTGCCTATTATATGTAGTTAACTCAGTAGGTTTTGGAACAGAGCCACTTACTGTTTATGCCTTGAAGCACCCTCTCACTCGTTTTACTCGCCCTTTTTTTTCTAAAGAAAAAATGTGTCAACTCCAAACGTTAGCCGTTATTCTTTTTAATTTTTATTATTATTTACAGACAGCGCTTCTCTACTGCAATCTCTCAGCAAGCCTTATGTGGTTTGAGCACAGCAATTTAAAATGTTTAGTGTTGTCATTAATATTAATAGATTGGTAGAAAAGTTCAGCCATGGGAGGCAGTAGTAATGGTTTGGAGTGGGTATATAACATTGATTTATTTATGTATTCTACATGAATTAGTTTAGAAATCTAAACGGCGAGTGTGTTTCCAAGAGGGTTTCAACACGAGCGCCTGTTTTCCATGTGAAGAGGCTTTTTGGACATTACATCAATTAGATACTTAGCTGGAAACTCACTGGCCCTCGTTTGCATTGTAGATAAATGTCCAATCAAGAAAATTAACAAAAGGAGGTAAAATTAGCAAGGGAAAGAGAAACTCAATTAATCTAAACAGCCCTGATATATAGTACTTACATTCTCATGTCTGTGGAGGAGCATTCTTAAATCATGGACTTTTCATTAAACAGCATTGACGGTGAATAAAGTCCAACACTGTTTCATTGCATGTTTGCACACACAATACAATTTTAGGAATAATTCACATAAAAATTAAAATTCATGTCGTTTCAAAACTGAAGGATTTTTTTTTTCTTCCATGGAACACCAAAAGAGATGTTAAGCAGAATGTCCAGGCTGCTATTGTGCATACAGTGAAAGTCAATGGGGACTGGGGCTATCGAGCTTCAAAAATGATAAAAAGCACTATAGAAGCCAGTGTTGTAGTCAAGACCACCTAAACCGAGACCAAGTCAAGACCAAGACCAGAGTGTATCGAGACCGAGACAAGACCAAGATTTTGAGGGGTTGAGACCAAGTCAAGACCAAGACCAAGGCAGGGCCAGACCGAGTCAAGACCAAAGCCAGACCAGTGCGAGTCCCACACCGCATGACACACTTACGATAAAATGTGGAACATGCAAACCATAGGCACTCCTCAAATTGATCTGAAAGATCCACATTCCCATAAAAACACCCACAGAAAACAAATGAAGATTCCTCTTCATTCACCTCTTTTATTGCCATACAGGTGCATCTCAATAAATTAGAATGTCGTGGAAAAGTTCATTTATTTCAGTAATTCAACTCAAATTGTGAAACTCGTGTATTAAATAAATTCAATGCACACAGACTGAAGTAGTTTAAGTCTTTGGTTCTTTTAATTGTGATGATTTTGGCTCACATTTAACAAAAACCCACCAATTCACTATCTCAAAAAATTAGAATACATCATAAGACCAATAAAAAAAACATTTTTAGTGAATTGTTGGCCTTCTGGAAAGTATGTTCATTTACTGTATATGTACTCAATTCTTGGTAGAGGCTCCTTTTGCTTTAATTACTGCCTCAATTCGGCGTGGCATGGAGGTGATCAGTTTGTGGCACTGCTGAGGTGGTATGGAAGCCCAGGTTTCTTTGACAGTGGCCTTCAGCTCATCTGCATTTTTTGGTCTCTTGTTTCTCATTTTCCTCTTGACAATACCCCATAGATTCTCTATGGGGTTCAGGTCTGGTGAGTTTGCTGGCCAGTCAAGCACACCAACACCATGGTCATTTAAGCAACTTTTGGTGCTTTTGGCAGTGTGGGCAGGTGCCAAATCCTGCTGGAAAATGAAATCAGCATCTTTAAAAAGCTGGTCAGCAGAAGGAAGCATGAAGTGCTCCAAAATTTCTTGGTAAACGGGTGCAGTGACTTTGGTTTTCAAAAAACACAATGGACCAACACCAGCAGATGACATTGCACCCCAAATCATCACAGACTGTGGAAACTTAACACTGGACTTCAAGCAACTAGGGCTATGAGCTTCTCCACCCTTCCTCCAGACTCTAGGACCTTGGTTTCCAAATTAAATACAAAACTTGCTCTCATCTGAAAAGAGGACTTTGGACCACTGGGCAACAGTCCAGTTCTTCTTCTCCTTAGCCCAGGTAAGACGCCTCTGACGTTGTCTGTGGTTCAGGAGTGGCTTAGCAAGAGGAATATGACAACTGTAGCCAAATTCCTTGACATGTCTGTGTGTGGTGGCTCTTGATGCCTTGACCCCAGCCTCAGTCCATTCCTTGTGAAGTTCACCCAAATTCTTGAATCGATTTTGCTGGACAATCATAAGGCTGCGGTTCTCTCGGTTGGTTGTGCATCTTTTTCTTCCACACTTTTTCCTTCCACTCAACTTTCTGTTAACATGCTTGGATACAGCACTCTGTGAACAGCCAGCTTCTTTGGCAATGAATGTTTGTGGCTTACCCTCCTTGTGAAGGGTGTCAATGATTGTCTTCTGGACAACTGTCAGATCAGCAGTCTTCCCCATGATTTTGTAGCCTAGTGAACCAAACTGAGAGACCATTTTGAAGGCTCAGGAAACCTTTGCAGGTGTTTTGAGTTGATTAGCTGATTGGCATGTTAAAATATTCTAATTTTTTGAGATAGTGAATTGGTGGGTTTTTGTTAAATGTGAGCCAAAATCATCACAATTAAAAGAACCAAAGACTTAAACTACTTCAGTCTGTGTGCATTGAATTTATTTAATACACGAGTTTCACAATTTGAGTTGAATTACTGAAATAAATGAACTTTTCCACGACATTCTAATTTATTGAGATGCACCTGTATATATGTGTGTGTGTGTGTGTGTGTGTCAGTGTACCATGAGAAATTTATGTGTGTGAATTTTCCTTTGTTTTCTATGAGCAAACAAATACAAACAAACACTAAGGAGCTGAAATCAACTTAACCATCTTTATTCAACACTCCTTTTCCAAGTTTTACCATCCACCTAAAACAATAACATTATTGTGCAAGCATCGCATCAGGTTTTCTGGATGACTATTCCCTTAGAAACCATCATTAAGTACAGAATATATCAAACAATTATTCAGTACTTAAGTCTTCACTTTTCTCTCTTTTCAATATAGTAACTTTTTTTTGTTGTTTTTGAACCAACAACAAGCCTTATATAAATGTGTGCAATTTGCTAACCACATAGCTAAATCTAGAAAATAGAACAAAGAATGCCAAACATAAGCAATGCAGCCTATTTAAAATGTACACTTTTCATATAAGTGGAGCCGCATTACTCGGTCTCAGCTGTCACATCTCTAACTCTCTCATCCAAGTGAGGGAGCGTTACCGCAGCGTGTATCGTTTATGTCAGAGTTGACATTAGCTAATGCTGATGTAACATAACTTTATATACATTAGCTACATAGCTTTATTTGGCCTGTCTCGTCATTGTTTATCACAAGCAAAAACATGACTTGGGAACAACAATTTGTCACTACATGCCCTGTCCCCTCAATCTCTCACAAAGTTAAAACTGCATTAGCTACATCCCTCAATATATGTTAACTAAATTATGTAGCTTGCGCACCTAGCTAGGTGGCAAATAGCTGGCAAGCAACTGAAACTAGCAACCTAAAAAAAGTATATACATAGGTAGCTAATATGTATAGCTAATACTCGCTAAATCTCTTTGGGTGAGGGGTGAAGATGAGTTTAGGTACAGAAGCTGCATTCCATTCAAATCAGATGTGGGATATTCCACTTGATATCTCCGATCTCTGACTAAAGGCATTCCAATGCCAGATGCTCGGAAGATGACGTTGAAGGAAACAAAACTGCAATGCTCCTGTTAGCTTAGCAGGTGTTTGACTGTCACCAGAGATGTCTCCTAGCAACCCAATTTAGAAACAATCTGCAACGATAGCATTTGTGCTACAGGTGTACGATTATCAAAACAGAGTATAATTTACAATGTTTTGAACACCTGCTACTCTGCTAACGTTTGTTAAACAAGCTTTAAAATCATGTAATATAGGAACTTTGACTCATTTATCGATATTATTTTAATAAAAGTGAATGTTTATCACTTATTTTGTACATCTTCCTGGGTGCAGACAAGATTGTGTGATGTCGCGCACCTGCATCGCAGCAAAATCAGAGTTTGAAATTTCCGCACCACTTTCCAAGTTGTAATTACGACTTCAAGTGGGGTTCCATTGCACTTTTCCCAGTAGGAAGATGGAAAATCCGACTTTCCGTGTTGAATGGAATGCAGCAATAGGCAGATTGCTAACGTTAGCTAGCTAGATTAGCTAGCATCACTTACACTTAGCTTACCTTTCTTTATGCTTCCTTTCTAAGTGCCGATAAAAGTTTGACGTGGTCCAGCTGTCTCAGTAAGCATTGCATTGCAGAATTTACATACTGCTGTGTGTTTTCTTTTGGACGCTTTTTTGTAGATTAACGCTTTGTGGTTTAGGCCAATGTTTCCCAACCTTTTTTCTGCCATGGCACACTTTTTACGATTAAAAAATCCCATGGCACACCAGTATCCCACATAACCATCGTCAATAGTTTTCCTTTTCAAGAACTTGTCCATGTTTTCTGTCTGTCTAGCATGAACTCGTAATGTTTGAAATTCGGCTATGCAAAAAATGCAAGTAACATATGTACACTGTATAATGAGGTCACAGATGCCAAGAGTGCTAATTGGATAATGAAAAACCAACAAATTTGTGTCTTTTCCAATTTGTAGATTTGTTCTTGCATATTAATTCTAGCAACGGCTCAGCAAATGTTTTAAATTTTTTTTATTTTTATTTTTTTTTATTGACTGTATTTTCTGGAAATAAAGTCACACCTGACTATAAAATCGCGTTGTTGATAGAGAGAGAAAAAACACAAGTCGCACTGACAGTTTGGAACGACAGGCACTAGGACCCGGGAGCAGCGGCCCGGCCTCCATTCTCCGGTTCAGATGTTAAATGCGTTCCGTGAAGATTACAGTACCTCAGAATCTACACACCGAATCACGTTGTTTTTGGACAGGAGAATTTGCTTTTAGTAATCGTATGTAACAATTTCTCATATTCTTTTTATGTTTATTGAGAGAAACGCGACAAGTACGCCACATCTGTTCATAACATCTGTAACTCTATGCTGTGCACAAATAAACAGCTTTAAGTCTTTGAGTAAAACAATACATCTGTTGTGTTCTATTCATTTATTCGGTTCACTGACTGAATGTTTTTACTACAAGTGTGATGATGAAGCATCATTTTGTGGACATGTGAGGAGTTGTGTTTGACAGTGGACTAGAGTTTGTTAGAACAATAATGTTATGATGGACAAAATATTTAAACTGGTTACACAAAATACTTTGTAATGAAAAATATACTGAATTGGCAACTTTAAAACTCTTCTACCATCTCTATGCCTTCATTAAAATACCAAAAAAAAAAAAAAAAACGGTATTTATTTATTTTGAGGAATTTGATTGTTTTCCATGGCACATCTGACAAATGTTCACGGCACACTAGTGGGAACAATGGTTGGGAAACACTGGTTTAGGTAGCCTTATTGTATTACAGAAAATTTGTCTGACATCTCTCAGACAGCCACAGTTTCTTCTCCTGTCTCCCGTGTTCACTTTCTTGTAGTGTGTGTGAAGGGGAAGGGGAGGGGTGACAGCCCTTAACAGTAACAAAAATTTCAAATTAGAAATGAGTCAAATATTGCTTGCATTTGAAGCAGGAAGTTTTACATCCAATCGCAGTAATGATGTTAACAAATAAATCAGACGGTGCACAGGCAATTTAGTGATATCCGCACAGTTGTGGTCTTGACCGGTCTTGAAATAAAATCCAGAGTCCTCTTTGTCTGAGATCGAGACATGACCGAGTAAAAATGCGGTCGATTCCGAGACAAGACCGAAACATTCAAAAAGAGTTCTCCATACCGGACTCGAGACCAAGACTGATCTCGAGTACTACAACACTGATAGAAGCACTATAAAAGTAGTCCATACAACTTGTGAACTATATTACTTATAATTTTTTGAAGCCATACAATAGCTTTGTATGAAGAACAGACAAAAAATGTAGTTGTTATTCACTGAAAATCTTCCCATCTGCCGTAGCTCCCAAATCTAATTTATGCTTGTGAACATTCAAGTATGCCAAATCAAGACATGTCACACCAGGTTCTGCCTAACAGCTCCTTTTGAGGTCCACGGAAGAAAGTAAGTCAAATGGGATTTTAACAACACAAGGGTAAACAATGACATAATTGTCATTTTTGGGTGAATTTTTCCTTTAAAGCTCACTGGATGGACAGTTTTTCAGTCTACATTGTAATTCTGATCTAGAAAAAGAAATACATAAAGCTAGAGGTGTGGAAGAATGGTGGAGCTTATTTTTTTACTTATTTTACCCAAAACTTTCTCATAAAACCTTGACAACTTTTAAAACCTTCCCAGAAAGCCCTCAGGACCATCCCACCAAAAAAAATTCAATCTAATAACTGTGACATTTAAGACAAAACCCTCAAGCCCTGTAGAAAACAAGAAGATGTGCTGAATCCAAGACAGTGTTACACACTAACCTATTAGCAGTCCTTTCTGTGGGTCATGTCTGAGGATCCTGACTCCAGACTTCTTAACGCTGTGTAAACAGCCCTTTCTGTTTCACAATGGCCACTGGGATGTAGCTTCACCTGTGTGCACATCTCCCACCAATTAAAGGCTCGATTAGTTTCAGCCATTTCACATTCAAGGTCTTCATTGCTGTGGCGAGGGGCACAATGGTTAAAGAAAAGACAGATAAAGAGAAATTGGTTTTACAGGACCCAACACAAATAAGTGCCATCTTATTTTCAGAAAACAGTTCAGAAACACACAAAAGGAGCTCCTCAAAGG
Source organism: Myxocyprinus asiaticus (assembly GCF_019703515.2). Taxonomy (NCBI): domain Eukaryota; kingdom Metazoa; phylum Chordata; class Actinopteri; order Cypriniformes; family Catostomidae; genus Myxocyprinus; species Myxocyprinus asiaticus. The sequence continues at coordinate 12,980,344 of NC_059352.1, forward strand.
TTAAAGACATGAAAATTGAAAAATCGTTTACTGACCACAGTGTTGTTCAAAACCCGTTTGGCTTTTTTTCTTCTTCTGTGGAACACAAAATTAGATATTAGGGAGAATGAGTGGCCTCAGTCACCATTCACTTTCATTGTATGGAAAAAAGATGCAATGAATGTGAATAGTGACTGAGACTAACATTCTGTCTAACGTCCTCTTTAGTGTCCCATGGAAGAAAGACAGTCATGCAGGTTTGGAACAACAAGAGGGTGAGTGAATCATTTTAATTTTTGTGTGAATTTAAAAAGTCTTTTCAACACTTGAGTGTGTATATTGTCTCAACAAATTGGTAATTTCAGTGTGCTACTCTTCCTTTTCTTTGTAGAAGATTTGTATTTATCTGTGCTCAACAGCATTTAACAGGTCTCTTTTTAGGTGTTTGCTAGCTCTGTGGTCAACAGCCACGTATTACCCGGTTAACAGCTCTAAAGCACAATAATGAAAGTGTCTTGGAAAAGTTCATGTTTGACTGTCAATTGCTGTATAGGCATACAGCTTAAAATCTCGACTACACAAGATTGAAGATTTTCACCATTTTTATTGAAACACTTTTGTGACAACATGCCGCTCACACAGTAACAGTACATTTAGTCATGCTATGCATGATTGTGATTATTATAGGCATTTCTGCAAACTTGAATCAGTAAAACTGTTATGAAGTACAAAACAATTCATGTAACAGCAAAAATGCAAAAGGTAGATCCTTTTTATGCTATTCACTGGTTTATCTAATAGCTTTTACAAAAAACTGATGATATCAGAATTTGTGTTTGGAGGATAGAATTCACACACCATAAAAAAGGTTTTGAACTAGATGTTTGAAACCAACATACAAAACTGCTGTTAGAGAAAACAAGCATTTGTGTAATTGGACTTTTGACTCAAAACCTCATAGTTATTTACAGATACCACTTGTGACTACTTGCCCCGGTTTCCCTTAAATATAAAAGGGAAGTGAATTCATGAATAGGAATTTGTATGGCAAGTGAAGCTGAGCTTACACAGCAGGAACCCCCAAAGCCTGTACATAATCCACACGTGCAAGTGACACATAGACACGCATCTTCACTCGCTATCACTGGAATAGCAGCCCTAGGTCATGAGTGCTGGCTTACTTACTACACATTTGCTATTCCCAAATGCATTATGTAAACAAATACATATGCATATGCAGAGCGACGCTGTTTAAAGCAGAGATGTTGACATGAAGGTTTCGAAAGTGTGATCTTTGAACATAAGACATGTCGCAGATGACAAGAAAGAAAAATTGTGTTGTCACTGATAAGATGAGGGGTTTTGTTGGGTTCTTAAGGGTTATTTTCTAATCACAAATACCTGGAGGGGTTGTCGGGTCTGTTTGTGTGCATGTCGGTGCGGACATGGCATCAAATAATCTTAAGGAATTGTAATGAAGGATTCTCAAGACATCAAATCTATCTATCATTAAATATATAATATTTAATCGAAAATATTCAATTTATGAAGTGTGTGTGTTTTTTGCCAAACTTTTATTTGTTGCTTATGACATATTGCTTCATCATTATTATTATTATTATTATTATTACAGTGAATATTACATTTTACCATACAGTTGTAATATATTTCTGTCACAATTTCTTAAATTTCAGGCATCTAGCTTTTATTTTATGAATCTTGCATTTTATTATGATGTGTGTTTTTTGCCGGAAGCTTCACTTTTCAGGATTAACAGTTCGCAACACAGCCCAGTGTGATTGAATCTCATCCTTTACACTGGCCTTTAAGCCTGACAAATGAAATGTAGGACACAGTTTTGAAGTATTTACTGGTGTTTGTGTACGTAGTAATTTTGAAAAATTATGTTTCAAATTTCATTACTGTGAAGCACTTTGGTCAACTCTGTTGTTTTAAATGCTATATAAATAAAACTGAGCTGGGTTTAAAGAGCAAATGCTTTGATTCTACATGTAATATGCGCTTTACAGTGGATTAGTGCTCTGCTCTGTCATCTCAAACAACGCGAGTCTGTGGAGATTCCAGTGTTTGAGCGTTCGGATTTATACATTCATTTTAGGTACGGAGCCCATCCACACTAAGATTGCAGCCTTTAGTGGTTTAATAAATCACACTAGGACATGTCACAATTAAAATTGTATTAATTGTCCATTTCAGTATAAAAGGAGTAACAGAGCACACGTTCAAAATATGCCTGTTAGAATTTTAAAGCTGTCATGTGTAATACTGCGTGCTGGTACCGGATAGAATCGGTGCTCGGTACTACCAGTACTGTAGATCATTGGCGGCCTTAGCTATGTTTCACCTGTTTCAATTGAAACGGGCCCCGCCCTCCAAAGGGCTCCCAACTGACATGCCAGAATTGAATAATTCACCCACTTAAAAAAATTATATTCTGTGTGTGTGTGTGTATATATGTGTATTTATATATATATATATATATATATATATATATATATATATATAGCTATATTGTGGCCGTGGCGGCTGACTAGATTTCCGCAATCGTAATTTCTCTCTCCCGCTTGGCTTACTCCCCCTCTCCCCCTTCTTTTCGCTCTCCAGGCTTGTAGTGAGCTCTCCATGGTGCTGAAAGAGCGCAAAGCGCAATTCATTGTAAACTACCAGTAGTTTCAGACACTTCTAATTCCCAAGCAAAATATGTTATTGCTGCTGTTGTTAATTTAATATGAGGGAATTGTTTAAGCTGTTTTTATGTCAGCTGATACATAAAACATAGTGCTGTTCAGTGCTGAATAGTAGTTGCCGAAGGGCGAGGCTTCTCCTTATTCCAAAGCAAAAATAAATTGTTTCAGTTTTTAATTAAGGGGATTGTTTGTGTTATTTCTATGCTGAGCTGTTGATGCAGAAAGTGCCCAATGCATTTAAGGTGAAGTCTGAAAATATACCATATTAATGAATGAATCTTTGCTTTTTTCCTCTCTTTTATGTTTTAAAAAAAAATGTATGGGGGGGTAGGGCCTCACATTAGCTCTTGAAACGGGCCCCCAGATGCTTAAAGCCACCACTGCCATGGCATCGTAACATGTTTTTAATTTTATTATTGACTTGGTATTGAAGTACCGGTACTTTTGACAACACTAGTGCATATAATGTTCAGTTTGACCTCCAGAGGTTGACAATCAACATTTCCCGAAAGTTAAGCACCTCCTTTCACTAACCACTCGCTGAAAAAGAAAAAAAATGAGTCTTGTTTTGTAACCTATTCGTGGAAAGTGCCTTTCACTGATTAGTATCAAGCATTGCCCATAGCAAGGCACGTTCATGCTCTTTTAGCAGCTCAGTCATCTGTTAGCATTATCTGGCTTTGAACTGTTTTTGTATCTGATCAGTTCCACCTAATACGTCGCTTGATGCACTATTGTAGCGCCTAGACAGCACGATGTTCTCTTCACTTTAAACGCGCCTTCAGATGCATGGCCTGTCATCGTCTGGCAGTTTATTGTGCATGCGTCTGGAGCTGCTTTTAGCCTAGCACGTCTATCAAACCCCCGCTACCTTTGAATGCGAGATCAAACAAAGATGAATTCCAGGCAAAGAGATGGAAAGGAGGGACGCGAGGGGGCTGTTTGTGCATGTGTTCACACACACGCAAGTGTGTTTGCGTGCAGGGATGGGTGCTGTGTAAACATCACAGTGACGGCTCACAATGGGTTTCTTTAGCGCGACGCTAGCCCTCTGCCAGTCAGCCGCGCTCTCTGTCTTGTTAAACAACGAATAATTTCTTTGCCCAGGGCCTGTGTTCACCTCGGAAACGGTGCTAAGTTCATCCTCTCTCTTCTCATTAGTTTTGATCCCTACAAACTATTTGAATCATCCCTGTGTTGCTTTTGTCTTAATTGCGGGTTTTTTCCGACGTAGTCAATGAAGACGTATCTTTTAGCTTGCTACTTTAAAAACAAGAAATGTGTTATTATTAAGGAGCTCATTTGTGAAGTCTTATTTGATATAAAAGATGGTCTTCTCTAAGTGTTCTCGACAGGAAGCAGTCTTGCGGTTAGCGTAGCCTTATAGAAGATGTTCTTCTCAAAAGTGTTCTCGACAGGAAGCAGTCTTGCGGTTAGAGTAGCCTAATTTTTTTTAGAACTCCATATTTCTGATTGATCATTTGGTTTGTTTGTTGACAACCCTTTCTGACGCAATTAACTACTGAAAGCACCAGTGTACTTTGTGTCCTCATCTTGAAGTGTCTCAATATCACATCCTGTTGACTCAAGTATCCTTGTTCCAGCTAGACCCCCCCATACCTATCACACAGCAAGTGTTTTTGTATCATAAAGGTTTCTGTGTAAACAAAACTTGTGCAGCGTGCAGTAATCTTTAACGTACGGATGGGAGAGCATGTTTTATGTTTCATTTAGCATAACCACCAGACCTGACGGTGAGAAAGAGAGTGAGTTGTACACAGGTTTTACAAGTTATAAAAGAAGTTTGACTCATTTCAGCACTTTTATTTTTGGTCGCGTGGGAATCAGAATGCTGAAACAGAGCGCCTAAGAGGAAACGCATAAATTAGTAAAACACACAAATGATTTCTTTGCATAGGATCGTTTAGAATTGCTTAAAAACAGTCCATATGGAACAAACAGAAAGGTCTAAGATTCAAATTTTCCACTTGTTTGCATTAAGGTTTTAAAACGGTAACAAAAAAAATAAACAATTACTCATTTGCAAGACATTTTATTGCTGGGAATCAAACCCATGACCTTGTTTTTACTAGCGCAACGCTTTACCAGTTGAGCTACAGAAATATAAAGTAAATATAGCACAAAATAAACACAATCACTGACAGAACTTTCCAAATAATATCTGCTTAATAAATCTAGCTTCCTAGATACAGAATTTCATCCAGTCTGTCTTTTAAGTTCATACACTGAATGAGTTTTCTCAGATTTCTGCCACTCACCAAAAATGGAGTGTTTTGGCCCATTCATAGCACTAGAGGAGTTTTAGTGTCATATTCTCATGCATAATTAATTAGGGTTCTATAAATAGGGTATTTTTCTGCTGTGTGAGAGTGCCTGGCCGGTTAATGTGGGAGGGGGAGAGCATGGTGTCGACGGTTTTGGGTGAAAACTCTTTTTTGAAAGAGTGACTTAGGGACTGTCCCTTTCAAATAAGCTTCCATCATATTGAACGTGGCACAGGTCAGCATGGAAATATCGCTCTTTTATTGATTTAAGGAGTTGTTTTGATAGGTTGTGAAGTCTTTTTTTCCATGATATTACTGGAATGTGATTCATAAAGATCTTCGAGGGTAGAATAGCCTTTGGCATGTAACTCATTGCGTATGAAAGTGGATTAATGTAGTAGTGTCTATATGCATGATTTGTGTGTGCACAGCACACACAAGTATTTCAACACTATAGTTACACTTAAAAATGTGTAATGTCACTGAATTGCATGCAAAATATCAAACAAAGTGGCATCTGCTAACTAATGATGCTAGGGCTTTTCTCAGAACTAACCTGTTTTTCTTTGCCATTTTTGCTTTTAACCAACTGGTCTCAAGGTAATTTCTAGTATTTT
>NC_059352.1:12990932-13045932 GCF_019703515.2 Myxocyprinus asiaticus
ATAAGATGCACGGGTTGATGGTCTCAGACGTGGAGGCAACTGGGATTCATCCTCCGCCACCCGGATTGAAGCGAATCACTACGCGACCACGAGGACTTAAAAAGTGCACTGGGAATTGGGCATTCCAAATTGGGTGAAAAAGGGGAAAAATAAAAAAAAAAGAAACGCATCTTTCCCCGCAGGAAGCTGAAAAATTTGGAAAGATATGGGGTGGGCATTTTTTTTTTTATAGTGCTGGCTCAATAAGAGCAGGGGAGTCATTATACTGATAAGTAAACATCTACAATTCAAATGTCTCAAACAGATTAAAGATAAATTAGGAAGAGTCATTATAGTTTTAGCTGAAATTCAGGGACAAAGTCTTATTTTGGCAAATATTTATGCACCTAACATTGATGATCAGGGCTTTTTTATAGATCTTGAAGGGATGTTGCAAGCCGCTGGCACCCCTCATGGTATAATATTGGGAGGAGAAAGTGTGCAAGCCCCCTAGAGCAACAGTGACGCTTCACAGGATGTGTAAAAATCTTGGTCTTTTGAACCCATCTGGTAGGGACTATATTTTTTTTTTATATCTAAGTCCCTCATTTCATCTGTTGTTGATTGCTCAATTGGAAACATTTTAGTCTCAGATCACACCCTGGTGTGTTTAGAGGTGTTGCAATATACTCCTTTCTTATTGCGGCTGCTAATGATTGGAAAAAAAAAAAATAATAATAATCTTAAAATCAAGGTTTGTAAAATCGGCGGTAACTGTTGGACTTCGTAATAGTAGTCTCTCTTTAGGATTATGGGTAGCATAGTCAAGTTTATTTATTTATTTTAATTAAGTTAAAATCCCACTGAATTGATTGTGGCTTTAACAGAAGCATAAATCATTGCTTAACAACATCAGAGCGCATAGTAGGTCTGTCTTGAAAGGTTTGAATCTTATTGCTAATAATTATTTTCTGCATGGAGAATATGAATTGTGTTTTTACTTATGGAACTCGACTGCTACTCTTCATATAGGCCCAGCTTCTCTCACTAAACCACCTCCTTTTCCTCTGCGTCTCTTTTTTTGCAATTTTTTTGCAAATTCTCTTTCAGATTCAGCCCACTTGTTTTGCACTTTCTTGAAACCTTTATAGAAATTAAGTCCCCAATAACAGGTCAGCAATATTAGATAATAGAGTCTGGACTCCACCCACAGAGAAGCCCAAGGCTTTTGGATGTTCCTGCGACTGTTTGTTGAACTGTGGGAGTCTTTGGTGTGAAGAGGGTGGAAAAAATGAAGCAAGTTATTTACTCAGATGGTTCTCTGGTGTAGGTGTGAGTCGCCCCTGCTGCTCTGTGGGAACACGCTGCTTGCTTTTCTTGGTATTGGTGCCTTTTTTTCTGCTCAAACGGAGAACTGACTTTTTTATTTTTTTTCAGCACTGCTGTTGTTTTGTTTGCTCTGGATTGCATGCCTGATTATTTATGAAGGGGGGTAGTAGTCCAGTGCAGTAAACATGTGACTGCACTGTATTTTGTTTTCCACTCAAGGGGCCATGTCCTTTGACAGATATTTTGAAGGCTAATAAACTTTCTATTTGCTTTATGAAGAGGGGAGGGAGGGGGACAAACAGATGTAGAGAGATAGGAGAAAGAGAGTGGGCTGTATTCACAATAGCATACTACCACATTACTCATACTACAGTATTTCTGTAGTATGTAGTATGCATACTGTGCACAGTATGCAAATTTTGAATGATAATAATGCAATGTGCTTGGTGTTCATTTTCAGTCTGACGAATGAACCAGAAGTAATAACCATGATTTTTTATTTATTTCTTGACTTATTATTTAATCAGATTTGCGATTTTGTGCTAGATGGACATTTTTGACTGTTGCACCACTTACAGCTGTTTTTTCAGTGTCTTGAGCTGGTGTATGGCATTATTAAGCATTGCTTAACTTTTAAATATGCAATGTCCTTTGTCTAGCTTTTTTTAATGCAAGAACGTGTTCAGTGTGAATGGTGGCATAGCTGTACCCTAATTGCAAGAAAACTTTCTTGTTAACTGGTTTCTATCAATGTTTGCCTGCTTGTTATGCCAACTGATTGTTGTTATGACTAATTAAAACTTTACAACTTTTATTAAACATGCAGAAATAACCATATTCATGTCCGAGATGATAACTTCACGCTCATCGCTGAATTAAACATGGAATGCGAAATAGTCATGTGATAACGTGAGCATGATACTGTTTGAAACATAATGCATTCTGCTTAACATACTACTTTAAAGAAAAGTAGGTGGCATACAGTATATACTGCATAGTATGCAGTACACATTGTTGATGTCCTCCATGTTTACCATAGCTGTAAGCTTTTTTTCATTTCTTTTTTTTAATTATTATTATTATTATCAGTTTAGCCTACTTTTACAGTGCATGTTTGTTTTGGCAACTGATCATTGCACATGTGACTGAAAAATAAAAACCCTATGTAAAACAACTGTTTGATGTCAATAGTGATGGAAAACTGGTGAATTGGGCCAAGAACATAGCATCATTTAAATTACATATTTGACATTTGTTAAACAGCAAGTACGGCTGTTCTCAAGGGATAGTCTGAAATTCAAAACAGCACTACAGCAAATGTTTTTCATGAACTTGTGTTTTCTAACCCTATTTTTCTTTTTTTTTTCTGTCTTTTTTAAATCTTACTCAGGCCTTACAAGTTGCACGGCAGATTCTTCTCCAACAACAACAGCAAAGTAGCACCCACAAGTCCCCCAGAAACAACGACAAGCAGTCTGTGTCGCAGGTATGTGTGTTTGTGCACGTACAGCACTTTTTACACACCTATATTCAGTTGCTTAGAGGTTGCTCTTTTAAAGCTTAGGATACTTAATGGAGTTCTCAGTCATATTTTAAAGAAGTATCAACTTTGTCTCAGATGTTTCTTTTAAAATGACTTAAGAGAACATTTTTGACACTTGCTTTAATAATGATAATTTGGAAGAATCTGGGAAGAATTTGATGAGAGGTATTTGAGTTCATATTGAGATCTCTTATGTTTAATCGCAGACTTTGGTATCTTGGCAAATTTGAGCACACTTTGAGATGTTGTTGAGATATGTGAAATTCTATAGGATACACATGTGACATTATTGGGGTCTTTTTCTCAGGATAATTTTTTTTTCTTTTTTTTTTTTTTCTCAATTTAATCTCAGAGAAACAAGTGAGGTATTAATGAGATCTCATTTTGAATTTATTTTTTTAAATTCTTTTGCCTGAGGGACTTTTTGTGAACAGTGCAGGTGCTGACATAAATGTGTGTCATTATGTGGGTGATCAGGCATTATTTGTTTATGTTTATGTACAGTTGGTGGTACAACATGAACCTGTCAAAGCTTGACAAACAGGAAATTAAAGCGGGCAGGGTAGAAGAGTTGGCAGCACATTAGTGTAGTGCTCTTTCATCATTCTCAACAAACCAACAAATCATGCCCAATGAAATCATGTCAGTTTTTAGTACTTTATCAGATGGATATCCACTGTGTGTGTGCTGTGCAAACAGCATTGTCTCATTGATAGGAGATACAGTTAGTATGGTCTCTCTGTCTCACACTTAAGGGATTAGTTCATGCAATAATGGAAATTCTGTCATCATTTACCTGCCCTCATCATTCCAAACCCGTATGACTTTCTTTTTCTGTGGAAAACAAAAAGTGAACTTTTAAGGAATATACTGGGCATTAATTTCCATACAATAAAAGTGAATGAGGACCTACAAAAAGCACATTAAAAGTATCATAAATGTGGTCTATAAGACTTGTGCGTTATATTTCAAGTCTTCTTCAGACATACAATAGCTTTGTTTTAAGTCGTTATTCACTGAAAATCTTGACATCCGCCCTAGCTCTCCTTGAACATTCATGAAGTGTCAAATTCTTAAATCAATCTTTTTAAGAATCAGTTGATCCAGTTTACAGAACCATTTTAAATTATTCATTCACGTATTGGACTCACTCAGTTCTCAAGTTCAGCTCACTGACTCAATGAGCCTGCTGCAGTGCTTAACAGCTCACTAGAGGGAAAATTTATCAGTGAATAACAACATAAATTTTGGTATGTTCGTCACACAAACCTTTAGTGTTATGCACTACTTTTATGGCGCTTTTGCATCCTTTTTGAAGCTTAAAAGCTCCGGTTCTTATTCACTGTAATTGCATGGAAAAGGGTGACCAGTATACATTATGGAAAAATACACCTTTTGCGTTCCACGGAAGAGAGAAAGTCATATGGGTTTTGAAGTAAATAATGATAGAAATTGTATTTTGTGCTGAACTGCTGCTTCAGTTCTTTCATCAGAAGTTAAAGAGGGAGCAGAATACTTCTAAAACCACCCAGCAACCCTCTAGAATACCCTAGCAACCACATACCAATGCAGTAAAAACACAGAACACCTTAACAACTGCATAGTAATGCCCATCAAAACTGATGTGCAGTATTAGATTAACTACATTTCTCAGTAGCAAGGTGGTAGTCACTTTTTTAAAATCAAGTAGCTTTTCTGTAGCGAAGCTTTTTTTATTAATTAGGTAGCTGAATAGCATTGACAACAGCTACACCACGATATCATGCCATGTACCTGGTGTTTACTATCGTCAGTTTTAAATCAGAGCTAAAGCTGTCCGATTAACACATGAATCACTCATTTGAATCAGTTCTTTACAATTAATTGGTCACACATGATAGCAAAACGCTCTGAATTCATTTGCGATTCAATCTGAATGACTCAGAAAGCTCATGTGCGTGCTACTGAATCATTTGGAGCAGTTACTCACCTACACACTAACAGAATCATGTATAACACGAAAAACCAAGATAACGCTTGTTGCACTGGATATTTATCTACAATCAATGGAAACCAAACCTGCAAATGCTTCGTATCGTTTGTCAATGATGAACGTGTGGAGCTTATGAATGACTACTGCAGGCAAAAACATTTTACCACCAAAAGAGCACCCATGTAACTTGCAACTTTTTCTGAAGTGTTGCTTTCAGCTTAGCTTAACTATTTTTTTATGTTGAGTAGTTGGTAGCTTATCTAGATACATTATTTGAGTAGCTTGCCCAACATTGCCTATCAACCAACCACCACATCCTAGCATTGTGGTGGTTAGTTTCCCACAGACAAGCACCTCTTTCCTTCAAAAAATGTAAAAATCAAGATGTTGTGGCATGTCGTGTAGTCTAAAATAAGTTTTGTTGTGAAGTTGTCACTGGATAAAAAACCTTGGGGGACAGAATACGGTATTGATGACCTTTATGCCGAGTTTACACTACACAATTTTAGCCCTGATTTTCCACTCACCGACAGTTAACCCCACCGACCTTCGGGACATTTTTGTCTTTTTCATTTTTGTTTTTTCGATCATTTTGGCTGCGTTAATGCCAGCGGCATAAATTTTGCCAGAGGTGTGTATTTTTGGGGGAATTTTGATATTTCAACCTCAGTTCCTATAGTACATCTATAATACACTGTGTACACAAAATAGTTACACTCAGGACCTTCAGGACAAAAATGTCCCCATTGAAACCCATTAAAACTGCAATATTTGATCCCAGTGCAATTAAAGCATAAAATCATGAATTCTATGATATTATGCTTTCATCCTGGAGCCCTGGCTTCAAAATTTTTATTTTTAATATTTTCCACCAGATGGTACCATTTTTCTCATGTTTAGCCTATGGAGCAAATACATGCTTTTTCCCTATTTTTTGTTTGCTGTATTATAGAGCACTGCAGGCCAGTTGAATAAATGATGCAGCTAAAATTGTGTGGGTGTGTTGGTATGGATGTCAGAGTGTGTTTTGTATGTGTGTATTGAGAAATGTTTGTGTAAAAAAACAACAGTGACATTATGTAAACAAACTGGCATTTAAAGGGTTAAAACCCTGAAAATGAATGAATATTTGGTAGTTATGATCAGGACTGATGTTGGTTAAAAAAACTAATTGAAAGTGGAAAATAATGTTAATATATAAAATTATTATGGCAGTTTTTTGACGCAGACCTTTTTGTCCTCTAAGGACCTCTGAGTAACTTTTTTTGACGCACAAGGGTTAATGGAGATCGCTGCCAAAAGCCTGAAATCAGAGGCAAATCGGTGCTCGCTCCCCTGAGTGAAGATCGCTATGTGTGAATTTTCAAAGATGCGATCTGAGAGATGTGCCGATGCATCACAGATGCCCAAGAGATATTTAGCAGGTTAAATATCTAGACCTGTCTGCGACTCCAAGTCCTGCAATGTGAAATGTGTTTTGATGTGTCATCTGCAGCTGTTCCCTGAACCCAGTCTTATCATGCATCTATTTATATGCTGAGCACTATAATATAGTTTGTATCAGAATAAATTGGCTTAAATAGAATTTCTATTAGAATAAATTCACATACACATAAGCTTTTCAATTATTTGAAACAAAAACAAAGAACAAACATGTCCTTGTCGAGCCACAACGCCAGCAGGCAGCTACCTGCTTTCATTGCAAAATTATTTATTTATCTCCAACTCTCTCTGCAGAACAGACAATCCTTGCTGCCTGCGTCTTCCCAACCATTCTCTCCTCCATATTCTTTTTCTTTTTTGGTTTTTCGCTGCAAATCAGCACACAAACAACTTGTCCTTTTTGTGAAACGTAGTTTGGAGACCAGACAGAGTTGTTGGGGATTGTTCCTAGTGAAATGTTTGTAATGTGTGACCCCCCGTTGCCGATCCCTCGTGTAATGTGCAAACCACAGCAACTTAAAGATACAGACAGACAGTTGTGTAGGGTGAAAAGAACAGCAGTCCGACGACTTTGAAAGTCGTGTAGTGTGTGGGCGGCATTAGGTGCTGTACAAATTTGTCAGGATTCAGATAAAGTTGAAAGGATCAAGCTAAACAACTTCCCTAATCAGACAGGGAGGTCACCGGTGGTGGCCGTGGCTGACGAATTCCAGCATTCACACTGTTAGTACACAGAGAAAGAGAAGACCACCCTCTGCAGACAAAGACAAAATTCAAATTTAAATTTATTAATGTATACAAAGAGCATGGCCAACCTATCACTCACACCAGTGAAAAGAAAGCATTTGTTTTTCTTCCACACTCATGCTCTCTCTTTCTCTATACATACAGCACGGTATAAACTGCATCCTACCTACATTTTTACTTCTTTTTATGTGAAACGGTGTGCAATATGTGCAATGACAAGTAGTATGCTGCCTTGTCACATGACCTCATTATATTGCAATTTTAATTCAATTGTTAGTGTTGGTCATCATCTCGTAAATGCATGCTTATTGTTAATTGTTGTCTGATCGGGAACACAGGGTGCAGCTAATGAACTAATAGGAACATGTTGCATGTAACAGTTCCAATCAATGGAAGTGTTATTGGATGGTGGAATATAAATGCAAAGCATGAAATGTTTCACTATTAAGATATTTCTGTGTTTATCATAGCAGGTGTTGCTTAAAAAATCGGAAAGAAAAAAGAAAAATCTTTATTAATATGACACACAACACAGAACACAATAAACATCTGGCGTGTTGGCAGACCGGAGCAGAGGCTAAACACACTCAACTGGTCAAAATAACGTGTGTAAATCACCGTCAAAATGACACGTGTAATTAGAGTCCACACCACTTTACCGCTTTACACCTACAGCAGAGAAAGACAGAGATAGAGAGTCAACAAGAGAAATAAAGAGAGAGAGAGGAAGATCGAGAGAGTGCAACTCCCTCCTTGCTAATTACGGTTATCACTGAAATGGTAGGGCTTGAGTCATTAGTTCCATGTGCATTTAATTAGAGGCAGTCTGAAATTGGATTTAACTTATTACTTTTTCATGGATCGCTTTCTTGTCATCACTTCAAATTGGATTGCAGCCCCAGGTAACTAATTATGCCCGCCACAGGATCAGGAGTGGAGAAATAGGTAATTAGGAACAACACTTGCGGACTTTCCTTGATAGTACACCCTCTCCACAGAATGAGGGAAAAGAAAAAAAGACCAAATAAAGAGCAAGGATTATTTGCTGCAATATGGTGAAAGCAGGTGTGGCTAACTAGGTGTTGCCGCAAGGGATGACAGAAAGGGAGTTGCCACCTATGAAGAATTACTTGATGTTCCACTGGGATGGCGTGATTTTGACAATATTCGCTGTTGGTGCATTGCACGTACTGGGCATGTTGTGGTTAACACTGTAAATGTCATCCTTATTCTTGTGCACTCCTTGAACTTTTTGTGGTGAAGGCCACTTGAGCGTAAACTTTTGCCATCCGCACTTGAGTTGGCAAGAAAAAACAGCAAAACAAACTTGTCAGTAGGCAGCTTAAAAAGGGAAGTCGTTTGTTTTTTTAGACAGTGTTGATGCTTGTTGAGATCAGCTGGTTTGTTTGCTTATTTTACGTGGAAACAACATGATGTCTTTCAAATATGTTCAAGTCATCTGGAGGGGTCTGTCATTGTACCAGAAAACTCAATGATGGAGAGGTATCCGCTTTATTGTGAGTGGTTCTTGCAAAGGGAAGCATCACTATTACTAGTGCTCATACTTACAGGGTTAGTTCACCCGAAGATGAAAATTCTGTCATCGTTTACTCATTAAACTTTGTAATATTTTTAAATATGTATGTATGTATATACTACAATTAGTTCTGGACCTGATTGGACGAGAGACGTTCTATGAGTACTGATGGTCTCACACCATTAGCACTCCGATGCATCACTGTTTGTATCACTCTGCTTGTGTTTGTGCCGTTCTAAACTAAAGTGTAAGAGCAGTGCATATGTGTTAAGAACTATGTGTCTCTTTATATTAAAATTTTTGACATTACATATTTTAGCCAGCAGGTGGCGGCAAAAGACCATTTTTGTGTGTAACATAAGCCAGTTAGGTGACGTGAAGTGAGTCAGTGTCAGTCAGTTTTTTCATTCATCAGCACTACGTGATCACTTGTATTACTACTACACTACTAAAGCTAGGAAATAGCTTTAAACAGCTTTAACAACTTCAGCATTAAAGCTCATCACAGCTGAGAGACACAAAAGACTGATTAATTACACAAACTCAAGGTACTTACCTCTTACCGGAGTTTCCATATTGGAGAGGACGTACTGTTCAAAATGGCGGAAGAGGTTGACGGCTATTTTTCCACTGAGAAAATAGGATGGATTTCACCAAAATGACATTATCTTCAGAAAGCTGACTAACACACTACAGCATCTCTGCTTGGGAGTGGCAAAAGGTGATGGCACACAATCCATCTCTCTCTCTCTCTCTCTCTCTCTCTCTCTCTCTCTCTCTCTATCTCTCACACACACACACGCACACACACACACACACATCCTTGTTTCTCCGATAACTTGTTAGAAACAGCCCAAGCCATGATACTAGTTCTAAAGTGATATTTTTTAATTACTAACGAAGGCTTGGATGCAACATTTGGTTTGAACCAGCAACGGCAGATTCTGATCCATCACGTAAGAAAGTAGTTCCATGCACAAATGCATTTTTTATGACCGTGCTCAGTTTAACAAACAAAACAAATAAAAGTGACATTTACTTGTTCATTGAACTGTTGTATATAAGCAATATCACACTCACAATCATGCGATATGGCCCTAGATCAGCCCTGCTGTGATTACCTTCAGCACTCACAGCAGTGCTGATGTAGGGCCATATCGCATTCTTGCTCATGTGATATTGCTTAAATATATATATATATATATATATATATATATATATATATACTCATCCTGCACCAGTTGTGCAATATCAATTTTTTAATATAACCCCATAGACTTACATTGAAGGTTGGACCTGACCCATATCAAGGTACAAGAATATCATTTAGAATATCATTGGTTGTGGGCTCTTTTTACTTTATGCCAGTAAACAACCATCCATAACACCCTAGCAAAAACCTAGCAACCACACAGAACACCCTAACAACCACAGAGCAATGCCTAGAAACCACCCAGATCACCCTAGCATTGTTGCAACAACTTGAGCATGAACGTGCAGCACTCGCATTTTCTTAAGAATTTGTAAAAATCTAGTCATTTTATTTGTGTCCAACCCCTGGATTCCATCCCTATAAGTTTCAAAGGGTTTTTAGGGTTTCCATTGATTGCTAAATGTCCTCCGTGGTGTACTAGAAACAGAATCGCTTGTTTTCTTTGTCAGTATCATGGTCAGTGCTTGAAAATTTCACTTTTCAGTGCTTTGATAATGTCAGAGGAAGTCTTTTTAAGTATTTTGCAAAATCTTTCTTTCCCTCTGTTTCTCTTTGCCTTTCATGATCATATGCAGTCACGGGGAGGGCAAGTGGAGGTCAAGCAATAATGTCCTATCACTTTAACAGACGATGAAGGGCCTGCACCTCCTTTTTCCCTCCACACATACACACACACACACTCAGGGGGGAATTCACTAAGAATGAAGTGCACCCGGTAAAAACAACGGTTATTTGCACGTGCTGTCTGCGATGGTTCACTGAAGGAATTATGCAGATCAGGCAACGGTACAGACACGACCACAAAATCGCTGCAGAACGCAATTTGCACAAGCAAATTCCAATCTTGTGGGCAGATTCTGAGCCATTATCTGACACTCCTGCAGGACTGAACAGCATCACTGACTGCTGTGGTCAGCACTTGAATCATATCTTTATCATTGCGCTTGACTACATCACGCATCTGGATATATGCTAGGTTATAAGCTCTTCTTCATCATTTGATCATTATTTGATGAATTACTGCTGATATGATCGATAGAAAATGTACACAAACATCTCTTAAATAAAGTACATTTTACTGCCAGCTTTCATCTGGCAGTAATAGCGCGATGTAAATTGTGCCAGGCAATTTTTGTGAATGTAGCACAAACTATAATGAGCTTAATTCACATAGAAAGTGCTGATTGCACCCGCTTAAACTAGATTCCGAGTGTTCAGTGAATCAGACGCAGGTTTTTGCGCTGAAATACCACGCGCAACTGTTTAGTGAATTCACCCCTCAGTTTTTCATAGAGTGCTAGATGACACAGTGCAGAAGTCAGCCTTAAACTCTCTCACTAATACCTTCTTTCTTCTTTACCGTTTTTTTTTTTTCCCTACAATCGTTTTTTAAATCTTGCCTTTTTTTTTTTTTTTTTGGTGGAGACCCATGGTATTGTCCTGACACATGTATACCACAGTGCAACAATCTGTAACTCATTAGCGGTGTGGTGTGCTGGGGCTCGCTGGAGCTCAGCCAGAGCTTCCAGGCTCTCTCACAGACAAACCCGGCACAGCATATAACCCAGCCCAGCCAAGAGCAGCTCAACACAGGCTGCGGAGTGGCTGTCACCCCCTGCTCAGCTCTGGAGGTGACAATGAGGCTGCTTGCAGCCTTGTTTGGCGGGTGGCCCAGACCGGATGTCCGGCGGCTGCGATAATGTCAGTGTGGCGGGAACACATTGCCGTGCTGTGATAAGTTAGTGAGCTGTGGACGCCTATTTTTTTATTTTTTTATTTTTTGTCTCGACTCTTTTTTTTTGTCACCAAACACCAAATAGAATTTACTTACAAATCTGTCAATCAATTATACATTTTCATCGAATTAATTACTTGATATGCTGATGAATTATATTGATATGCTGATGAATTTAATGTGGTGAACCAAATTTATGTGTTTAAAAACACATTGATTTAGCTACTTTATGCCTCTCTTCCACACTAGAACGCATTTTCCTCCACTGAAAAAGGAACGTTTAAAAAAAATGACATTAGGAAACTGAAAACAAAACTAAAATGGATGTGTGGACATGGCTTTAAAAAAAAGTTTTTATATTTTGTTACTGGTCTATGTACACATGCAGATGAACATCTTTTTCTTTTCTTTTTTTTCATAAAAATAATTAATGAACATGAACTAAATGAACACATTAAATTGACAGCCCTATTATTTTCAATTGCTTCTCATTTCGGCAAAACTCTGCGAGACTACATGGCTTTAGATTCTTATTATAATTTGACACTTTTTTCATACTGAGGGCCCTTACTAGGAACCATCAGCATATCTTTCATTGCTCCAACAGCAGCCGAAGCCACATATCATTCCCGTTCTCTTCAACCATTTGTTTTTTTCTAGTCATATTGTAAAAATGCATTATTTATAATGTGTATATGAGAAACAGGTTTGGAGGATGCTGTCACAATGAGGTCATCACACTTTTTTCCACACCGTCTGTCTGAGCCACTGAGTAACGTCCAACCATCAGATTGCTGTTGCATCAACTCAAGAGTACCGGCCCTTAAAGCTACAGTGCCATTTTCAAGACCTTTTCACTTCAGTCATGTTTCTAAGTTCCCCACCCCATCACATGTCTCCCACCCTCCATCACATGTCTCCCCCTTCTGCCCTCATCCCTCAAGTGTTTCCATCTTTTTGGCCATTTTCCGCCACTGTATGCAGACGTGTGGTCCTTGTTGCTAGGTCTGGTGCATTTGTCCTGTGGGGAGTTTATGGGTAGATGTATATAGGCTGTATTTCAGACACAAATACACTAACGGCTATATGAGATGTTTGCTGAAGTCGCTTGTGTGAAGCCACATCTGACGGCCTGTGGGTTTACTGGAGAACTGACAGTTGTCAGCGGTTAACTTGAGATGCTTTGGATGGAGGAATATTGGCTACTGTGATCGGTGTGTGTGTATATATTTAACTACTTTTAGTAGCTGAACTATTAAAACAGCGTCTGTTTCTGTTTCTTTCCCACTCACTTTCTCCCTTTTTTTTCAGTGAGTTTCTGTATTAAAATTGCTATTAAGAATTGACAAAACACACATGATGTTGGTTTATTTTTATCACAGATGTTAAAGTCATACACTGCTGTGGCCTAGTACTGCTTTGTGTGTAAAGGTCGAATGAGTTTGGTAAAGCAAAGATATTCACTTGAGGTTCAACTGTGTTTGGCTGATACTCAGCAGTTACAGAAATACTCAAACCAGCCCGTCTGGCACCCACAAACATTCATGCAATTATCTAATCAGCCAATAGTGTGCCAGCATTGCAGTGCATAAAATCCTGCAGATATGGGTCAGGAGCTTCAGCTAATGTTCACATCAACCATCAGAATGGGGAAAAAATATGATCTCAGTGATTTGGTCTGTGGCATGATTGTTGGTGACAGATGGGCTGGTAATATGTCTTTGTTTTTTTTTCCTCTGATCAAACTGTTTTGATGACGCATCCAAAAATAGCGCTGCCTGACTCAAAAAAGGACACACTCTGAATCGATCATAATAGCACATAAAGAAAACATTTCCCCACCCACTTCATTTATGTCGTACACCACCAACAAAAGCTCATGTTTTGACTGAAGTCAAAGCCACAACAAAGCACAGAACATGGAGAAATGCTTTTCATTAACATATCAGCACAGGATATATCAAACAAGATATACTTGATATTTAGCAGCATGGTGAATCACAGCGCAGATTGCTAATTTTGCAAAAGTTACATGGTGTCGAAAATGGTTGTATGTTCCCTCAATAACTGTGCCAAATATCATCGCCACTCACACACTGTACTGAAACTGCTGCTGTCGTAATAGTCATAGGTCAGAGATGACTGTTTGGTTTCTGCTCTTTTATTAAAATGCGTTTGTGTGTGTGTGTGTGTGCGTGTGTGTGTGGTTTGGAGACATGCAGGGACATCCAAGGAAAATCAATTCATAAATAAATCAAACGCTTTTTATTAAAATTGCGAAAAGGTTTCTATTAGGGGTTAGTTAAAAGTCATAACCATAATTTGCTTTATATATATGTATATATATATATATATATATATATATATATATATATATATAAAAACAAGAGAACTATATGGTATGTCACCATTTAGATAACAATTATGATAGTCAGTGGCGTAACTTAACGTAACGGGCCACAGTGCAAAGAACCTGTCGGGCCCACTCCTTGGGGAGCCTGGGTCATTTATTGTCACCCGCTAGGGAGCATTTTTATGGTTCCTTTTGGTCGACTGTTGCAGGCCCCCTCTCACTCTGGGCCCTTGGGTGGCTCCCCAGCCTGTCTTCCCTGTAGTTACGCCCACTGATGATAGTCCCAACTATAGTTTGGGGACAAATTTGTCTACAAAAGTGAGATAAAACTGAAAAAAAAAAAAAAAATCCCTTTTGGGGGTGTCCTCATTTGGAAAATCGATCTATAAATAAAACAATTACTGTTTTTAATTCAATTATAAAAATGCAAAAAAGTTTTCTTTTCGGGATAAGTTTAGGGTTTGCATTAGGATTAGTCTGTAGTTATTATAATTAGTGTGTGTGTGCGTGTGTGTGTGTGTGTGCGTGCGCGTGTGTGCGCGTGAGCACGCGCGTGTGTGTGTGTGTACTTGTTTGGTCCTTCAAATGAAGGTTGTTGCCCATAGCACCAGCTGTTTGCTGTTAACATTCACACCTGCACCGATAAAACCTGTTTAAGTAAACAGACGATTATGTTTAGTCACAGGACAGCATTACAAATTGGCTTATTTAGACCCGTACAAAGGTCTCATTGAACAAAGACGCGGTGGATGATATCTTTGTCATACTAGTAGTACCAGAACTCAACATGTCTGTAGTGTCAGTGGTTTTGCGATGAGTCTTTAGGGTTTATATGACTCTGCAGTTGTCATTGCACCTGTGTGCTCAACTCAACCATTTTACAAGCAAATGATTATGTGGGATCACTCTCTCTCCCTGGCCCAATGTCACTGTGACAGTAATATAGGCAACCGCAAAGCTGATCTGAGATGAAATGACTTATTGTTTGTGTGTCAAAGGAGAAAAGGAGTCAACCTGCACTTTCCAATTATCTATAACAAGACATAAATGAATAGTGTTGGTTCTGTGACTCAGAAAGTGATGGAGTGAATAAACAGCGAGATCTATTAGACTACTTGGATAGAAAGAGTATGGGTAATTATGGCGTACAGGCCCGAACACAGCACAGATAGAGAGAGTGAGAGAGAGAGAGAGAGAGAGGGAGAGAGAGACAGGAGGAGGAGGCTTGAACTGTATGTCTGCTAAATCTATCATGAGCCCTTTGGGAGCACTGAAATGAGAACAGTGGCCTATTACTGCTAAGAAGGTGTTTTATTGAGAATATGCCGACATTCTGCCCAGGGGAGAAGGCATGGGAGAGGGGGTACGGCCAAATGTGTGTCTTTGTGTGTGTGTTATATGAGCGGTTGCATGCATTGTGTGCGTACATGCACGGCTGCTTGCCTTTTTGCCCTTGCTTGAGTATGCTTGCATGCATGTTCATATGTGAGTTTTATAGTGTATGAGTGTGTGTCTGAGAACCAATAAAATCAACTTTCCTATATTTGATTATTCAGCTTGAATAGAGACTTTTAATACTGCAGTTCATTCAGCCAGTAATGAATGCATCTGATCGCAAATGGACTACAGAAACTGCTTTTTTCAGTACCCAAAAAGTTCCATGGTACTATATATATATATATATATATATATATATATATATATATATATATATATATATATATATATATATAATTTATTTATTTATTTATTTATTTATTTTTTATTGCACATGTAGAATATCATTTACACACATTAATATTCACAATTACACATTAATATTCATATGTTTATAATTATTCATGTCAAAGTACCGTGGTATTACCATCTGAGAGGGTATTAATTTTGTTAATTTAAAATTTAAAATAGTCATTTATCAATAAAAAAATTAATTTAATTGGGTTATTTTTTTATAAAAAAAGTTTGTACCTTTTTTTATTTGATTTTGCACAATTCTGATTTATTTTCATAAGCTTTCATGTTTTAAATGTAATAACATTGTAATGCGATATTGTTTTGAGTAATTACTTATCTTGCCTAAACATTTTTATTTATTTTTTTATTTTTTTATTTATTTATTTTTTTTACAAAATTTGAAGTGTAAGAATTACAAGATTATTAGACTAGATTGTATTAGATTAGATGTCAATATGACTGAAGTTTTGCCTTTTATCTGTTTTGGAATGTGTAATATAAAGTTTGCCAGTAGGGGGCGAACCCAGTTTTTATAGTTTACCCCTCCTCTTTTTTAATAAAAATATGTGAGAAGGTGATGATGTTTTAATCACTTGCTAACTCTGAGCACTTATGTCCTTACAGTTTACAGCAGAAGAGGGGCCCACGTGTGTTATTTTATGTTGTGAAAATTAGTGAAAGTTGGATTGGTAGACATTTGAATTGAATCCACACAGAGTCAGACTGTGAATGGTAACAGAACCTTTTCCACATTTAAAGTTTTTCAGATAGCTGTTCAAATATTTTAAAAATGTCCATTTGAAAGCATAATTTGTACTGTAATATATACTTTAAAAAGCAAACTTTTTGTCCTTTTTCATTTAAATACATTTGTATTAATTGTTAAATTTGTAAAAATACATATGGTTATTATTTGTTTCTGTTTACTCTTTTTTTTTTTTTTTTATATATATATATATAACTATTCAATTAAAATTGAGGGGAGAGCTTTGTGTTGTTTCCATAAACAGTTATGTTTTAAAAGAACAATAACAACTTGCAGGATCTCTCTCTCTCTCTCTCTCTCTCTCTCTCTCTCTCTCTCTCTCCACCAGATAGCCATGTTTGCTTATCTGTTGTTTAATTAAAGGGTTTCTTTTCTTCAAGCTCCCATTGTTTCACGAGCACAGACAAAACCCTTACTAGGGTCAAAGGGTTAACAGCCATCAACCGTGGTGCTTTTTTTCTTTTTGTTTTGTTTAGGTCCTTTTTGTTCTCTTTCTCTCTCTCTCTCTCTCTTTCTCTCTCTCACTCTCTCTCCTTTTTTTTTTAAATGGGTTCCCACACAAAGGCATTGCTTCACCTGCCCCCCCCCCAAAACACACACACACACACACACGGCCCTCGGCCCCTGCCGCTGCTTGTGTCCCCATTTGAATTGATTATGTTTAGAGGGCTGCTTGTGATTGGTGGAGAAAGGGTGTGGTTGATTGGATAGTTTTGTATCTTGTCAGCTTGGGAGCAACCTTGCGCGTGCAATCTGTCCATATCCCCGGGAAAAAGGCTCAAGACACTGCAGCACGCGCACATGCTCACTGTAAACGCCTCTCTCTCTCTCTCTCCCTCATTCTGCCTCTCCGCTCAGCGACTCCTGTCTTCTCATCTTCCGCGATCCTCCAAACGGCCCGCCTTCACTCTTGTTTACCCTGCCAGCCAAATGGAGTTTGTCAGGTTTGTCAATATGATTCTGTAAATTTTGGTTATTTTTATTTTTCTGTGAAAGAGCTTCTTCTGTTGCCATAGAAAAGTTTTACAATGTAATATACACAAAGGAAAAGAGACATTTCTCTGCATGCTGTGGTTAGGAGATGTTTAACACTGTGACTGTGATGAGATTACAGGTTGAGGTTTGGAGATTCTGTACATAACAGTAGATTGAGTTGTTGTCAGTTGTGATCTTTGATGTTTCTGGGAGAAAATATTTCTAGCAGGGTTTTATTGTTTGTTCTAAAGAATGTTTTGTGTTACTTGATGATTTTAAAACTGCCTTGAACTTTTTTTTTTTTTTTTTTTTTTTTTTTTTTTTTTTTGTAAATAGGTTTTTAGATAAGTAAACAGGTTTGGGTTTAAGCTATAGTGTTTGATTTTCTATTGCAAACTTAGTGAAGTGACTGGTAATTGGTGATGTGTGTGTATATGTGTGTTGGTGTTAAGTGAGTAAGTTTGGGGAGGGAAGGGAAGGGGGGTGGACTGCTCCCCTCACTGTTACCCGCATTAAGAAAGGGGCAGGCACACTTGTATCATGGGCCCTCGTACTTGTGTGTGTGTGTGTGTGTGTGCTTACATAATTGTGACTGTGCATACGGCAAGAATGGGATTTTTGAAACTAAAGAAAAGTTTTGCCGGTCTGTACAAACTCTCACACACAACTTGAAACCGTTTAACAGTTATTTGATTTATTTGCTGGTCTTGGTGCTAATGATACGATAAAACTGGTCGTCGATATACTGTAAATTTTTCAATGGCTGATGTAGATACTGATATCTAAAAAGCAGGGTGGCTGATGTCTGATATAATGCAGATATACCTGCATATAATAAATAAAAAAGCAAATGAGACAGACACAAAATTGCTGAAATGAAATTAATGCTTATTTTACACAATATTTAATCAGAATTACCTTAAAATATCTAAAAACTAATAAATGTGCATTATACGTAGAAAAAGCTGTCAGTAGATTTCAAAACTTGCATGAGCGAAATATCACTTCTTTTAACGGTTCTATTAATTGGTCTGCCTGATAATACATAATATAATGTCATCTTCTGAGGTTTTATTTTTATATACTGTGTATGTGTGTGTGTATGTATGTATGTATATATATATATATATATATATATATATATATATATATATATATATATATATATATATATATATATATATATGCACATACACGCACACACACACACACAGCTCTGGAAAAAATTAAGAGACCACTGCAAAATTATCAGTTTCTCTGGATTTACTATTTATAGGTATGTGTTTGAGTAAAATGAACATTTTTGTTTTATTCTATAAAGTACTGACAACATTTCTCCCAAATTCCAAATACAAATATTGTAATTTAGAGCATTTATTCAAGGTCCTCCATCCATACCTTGATTGATCCGGCTGTGTGGCATGGAGCATTGTCCTGCTGGAATAAACAATCCTCAGGGTTGGGGATCATTGTCAGAGCAGAAGGAAGCAAGTTTTCTTCCAGGATTGCATTGTACGTGGCTTGATTCGTGCGTCCTTCACAAAGATGAATCTGCCCGATTCCAGCCTTGCTAAAGCACCCCCAGATCATCACCGATCTTCTACCAAATTTCACAGTGGGTGCGAGACACTGTGGCTTGAAGGCCTCTCCAGGTCTCCATCTAACAATTAGACTACTAGGTGGAGGATTGGTGATGATCTGGGGGTGCTTCAGCAAGGCTGGAATCAGCAGATTCGTCTTTGTGAAGGACACATGAATCAAGCCACTTACAAGGTAATCCTGGAAGAAAACTTGCTTCCTTCTGCTCTGACAATGTTCCCCAACTTTGAGGATTGTTTATTACAGCAGGACAATGCTCCATGCCACACAGCCAGGTCAATCAAGATGTGGATGGAGGACCACCGGATCAAGACCCAGTCATGGCCAGCCCAATCTCCAGACCTGAACCCCATTGAAAACTTCTGGAATGTGATCAAGAGGAAGATGGATGGCCACAAGCCATCAAACAAAGCCGAGCTGCTTGAATTTTTGCACCAGGAGTGACAAAGTCACCCAATAGCAATGTGAAAGGTTGGTAGAGAGCATGCCAAGATGCATGAAAGCTGTGATTGAAAATCAGGATTATTCCACCAAATATTGATTTCTGAACTCTTCCTAAGTTAAAACATTAGTAATGTGTTGTTCAGAAATTATGAACTTGTTTTCTTTGCATTATTCGAGGTCTGAAAACAAAGCATCTTTTTTGTTATTTTGACCAGTTGTCATTTTCTGCAAATAAATGCTCTAAATGACAATATATTTAATTGGAATTTGGGAGAAATTTTTTCAGTACTTTATAGAATAAAACAAAAATGTTCATTTTACTCAAACACATACCTATAAATAGTAAATCCAGAGAAACTGATAATTTTGCAGTGGTCTCTTAATTTCTTTATATATATATATATATATATATATATATATATATATATATAATTAATTTTTTAAAGAAGCAAATATTTAACTTAATTCCAATGCTAATATGCGTTATGATTGTGGTAACTTTGCACACGGAACAGCCCATACATCATGGGGGGGTTCAGGGTTTCAGTTAAAGGATTGCATGAGAGGACAATGAAAAGTAACGATTAGACACGTGGAAAGTAAAGGCTAAACAAGGAGCCTTGTGGAGGGTAATGCCACGCAGCTGTGACCACCAGGCCCCTTGCTTTAGAGAGCGAGTAGAGAGGGGTGAGAGCTGATTGGCCTGACAGTTTGTAATCAGAGTTGATTTATTGTTCATTAGTAGTGCATTAGGCCCCGCTCTGGCTGGAGCCGAACTGCATTTATGTTGTGCCCTGACAGGCCATGAGCCTGCCAACACCTGTCATTTCTACCGCTCGGCTCAGGCGAGCACGTATTAGCAGCAAGGGAGTGAGAGTGTTTGAAAGTGTGAGAATATTCACGTGTGTGTGTGTGTGTCTGTGCGAGATTTGTTACAGAAAGAAAAGGCAAGTTTATGCAAGAGGGTACAGTTGTGCTCATAAGTTTATGTACCCCTTGAGGAATCTGAGATGTTTAGGATTTTTAGAAAATAAGAGATCAAATGTTTTTGTTTGTTTTTTTGTTTTATTTAGTACTACCCCAAGAAGCTGCATAGCATACTGTATATTTAAGTATATTCCACAAGACAGAACGATATTAATTTACACACATTATCCTGTTCAAAAGGTTACACACTCTTGGTTTTTAACATTGTGTGTTGCCTCCACAGCTATCGAACTTTTATAACCATAAACCAGGGATTATTGGGCCAAATCACAGAAGTCTGTAAATAGTTGTTGATGCTCAAGAAGGCAATGCACGACATTAAGAACTAAGGGTGTGTAAACTTTTGAACAGGATAATTTGTGTAAATTCATTTTGTGTGTGTGTGTGTGTGTGGAGTAGCTATATGGATAAGCAGAACTGTATGTTGAGTATAAATGTCCCATAGGAAGGCGTTTTTTATTTAAACTGAGAAAGATAGAGAATAAAGGGGGAACTGACCTCTTTCACAGACCTCTTGCTCTACATTATGTGGTAAGAATCGAGAATACTTTGGTGATGACACACAACATTGCCAGCTGTTCTTTTCTGTTGCCTCAGTCTCTGTTCTCCCACAGAGGGAAAGAATAACGTGAGCAAACTTTGTAATGCTTTCGCCCTTTTTTAAGATGCATTTCTCCTTTTTCATCTACTCAGTTTCCCGCCAAGTACACCAGGTGAGCACCCTCTAAGGAAAGAGCAGTGTGGTGACGAATTGCTTCGAAAGACAATTTTTTGATGTGCAGCAAAAAAAAAAAAAAAAAAAAAAAAAAAAAGGTTGCTGCTTCTGTGGCTCACATCTGTGTTGTCAACATTCTATGTGAAACTAATTTTAGTGTGGAACAGTATAAATTTAGAGGTGGGAATTGCATCAAAAACTTTGTAGTCATTTTAAAATTAGTTTTTGGTTTTATTTTAAGTGTTAAATGCATCACTTTGAACTACAGTTTCAGTTTGTCTTCTGTTTGCTTATTAGCTTTGGAAGATGCTGACAATATCTCCCACTTTAAATATTAATCAACCCTGACGGACTCGTGCCGAACAAAGACAAACAGCAAAGCGATCAAAACACATTGCAATTTAGTGAAGCCTTCATCTGCCGTCATGAAAACATGGATTAGTGTTGTCACCATTCTGCGTTGTGCAGAATGTGGACCTCTCCCATGCGAGAATGTGACGACCATTGTCTCGAGTAAATTCTCAATTTGAGGGGGATTTGTGCGACTGTGATCTTAATTAAATCTCCACCGACTCCAATAACGCGTCTGAAGGCATGCGCGACGTTGCGTAACCTCACTGAGCTGGTAAACCATAAATCATATCAGCGAGATGAGTGGAGAGGGAGGGAGGAAAGGGGTGTTAGGGAAAGGTGTAAAGTGGTCAAAGGCAGTGTTTTTGGTGACACATGTCAGACAGGTGGTTTGAGACCTTCAGTGTGTGACTTTGTGAATGTGTCTCACTTTGTGTGCGTTTTTGTGTGTGTGTATGTGAGGAGGAAGTGGGAAAAGTCATTGCAAGGGTCATATTGTATGGCTTTGAGGTGAGAAATGATAGCTGTCTTCAAGTCATGTCAAGTCAACGGCACCACAATATCATATTTACAATATTTAACTTGAGCCCGACTATTTGAGTTGGTAGCGAGTCAGTTAAAGAATCATTGCTGATTAGAAGTTGTTGTATTTGGGAATGTTCATTGTCCAGGATAGTTTGTACGCATTTGTAGTACATTTGATGGAGAATAGCGATCAAGCTTGCTAGAAAATACTACTTATTTAGCTGGTTTATGAGACGACGGGCTTTTGCGGCAAAACTACACTCCCCATAATTTTCTGTGGCAGCACGAGAGTGATAAAATACCTAAAGCATCAATTACACACTTTGGGAAGTGAAAAAGAAAGATGCCTATCACTTCCATTTAATTTCAACCCAAAACATCTGGAAGTACATCAAAAGTCACAACAAGTAGGAACTTCCTAAGAGGATGCCTTTTCTTTCTGCACACTACAACGTTAAAATCCTTGTCAAAACAACTTTCTCAATTAATTAAGTGTTTTTGTGTATTAACAGACAATCTAGGTGTTAGTTGTGAACTTGTATACTTTGTGTTTATTTTTGTGGAAAAATCCCTGGCAAACATTTAGCAGAATATCGAGGCGTAACAAGTTCCTGTGGCCACCTCCGCAAAACACGTCCATTATACACCCACCCAGCTTTTTGTGTTTTTTTCCCTGAGCACCAGCTCAGAGGGTCCCATGGTCCAGCCTAGCATTTGGGCACCTGCAGTGGGGTTGAGTTAGTGTGGGAACGGCAATGCTTTACTGAGCTTCGCTCTTTTTCTTTTTTAATAACGTGAACCCCATGCTCTTCCTCGCCCCTGCTTGTTTGTTTTACAACAAACTGGGCCAGCTCTGCTGAGAACTTGTTTGTTTGTGGTTTAAGAGTTAATTAAAGTGCAATCTGGATTTTTGTTTTTACAGTTGCCTTGAATGGGCCGATCCCCCTGCAGAATCTGCTCGGTAAATGGGCAGAAAATGTGACTATGATTATGTCGTTTATGTGAACTGTAAACGGCCGCAAGAGAGACAGAGTGAATAAGAGGGAGTGGAATTATTCAGCCTTCAGTAACAGCGGGATCAAGACTGTACCACATATTCAGAATTGGGGGGAACTAATGTAATCATCGAAGAGTTAACCATTAAAAAGTCTATATGCCCTTTTGTAATAGTTTAATAATAATTATAAATACAAACATATTATATACAATATTATCTATATTATTCCTGTAGAGTTCACTTTTTTGATTCACACATTAAAGCAGAACTTTCTAACTAGAGTTTTATATGTGGATTGATTTGGTTTTGCATTCTAGTAAACGCAATTTGAACCGAACGAACGAAAATAGGTTAAACCAAAATTGGGTATTCAAATTGTGTTCATGACTAATTACACCACAAATCCGAACGAGCGTACGGACATTACTATTCCCTATATATCTGGACAAGGTAAACAGAGAGGCTTCAAACAGACCAAACCTCCTCTGATTTCTTAAGGGCTTGTTATTTTGGACTTCTCAATTCTATTTGATGTCCTGACAAAACAAGATGACACTGGGGAGCAGGCATTAAAATTGTATTTCTTTTTTTTTTTTCTGCCCTCTTTTTCTTCCTTTGCAACCTGTTTCCGTGTGGCCAATTCAATGTACAAGACACTCTGATTGAAGTGCCCCCCCACCCTTTTATAAGTCTTCACTCTTCAACTTAATTGCCCACCTCACTCTCACACTCTCTTGCTGTGCA
Source organism: Myxocyprinus asiaticus (assembly GCF_019703515.2). NCBI lineage: Eukaryota > Metazoa > Chordata > Actinopteri > Cypriniformes > Catostomidae > Myxocyprinus > Myxocyprinus asiaticus. The sequence continues at coordinate 13,014,621 of NC_059352.1, forward strand.
TGACATTTTGCTCTCTCAGGAACACTGCATTCTTCATTAAGTCAGTATCTGTTTTTTTGAGGTTCGTCAGATGTGTATCAGATGTTTCTTCGTTAGAGCTGTATATTTGGCCATCATTTCCGGCTGTTAGTTATGTGTTGAAGACGGAGTGGACAGTGGATTCAAGAGCCGGGATAAAATGAGCTATATCTGCGGCTGCGTCAAGCTCTCGATCTCTCAGCAAGCATTGTTCGACTGATGTGTCTATAAGAGAGATTCGGCACCTTTTAAAAGAAACAGTTCCATAAATGTAACTTGATGCTTCGTAATTTTAATTATGTGCATATAAATCTTTGCACTTTTATGTGTGATTTTGATGCAAAGTATTAAAATTGTTTAGTAATTATTTACAATTTATTAACTTTCTAATTGTGCAAAAAAATATTTTTGTTTTATATTTTAAACATTGTAAGTTTAAGTCTTTATTTGGCAGTTGGGATTAATAATATGTATTTGATGTTTGCTTGAAAATGAAAAATATGAATTTGTAAATACAGATCTTTTAAACTTTTACTAAAATGTTACAAAAAGTACGAACTTATAAGTCCAGATGACGTCCAAATCTGCATATCAGTTAAGAAAAGGCATTTTTATTTTTTTTATGTTTGTTTCACGTTTTCTTTTTTACGTTTAACCATCTTAAAGTTTTCAAAGAATTTTGAAGCCAATAAAAATGAGTCTGGCTCATTTTTAAATGCATTTTAGACGCTGCAGATGTTTGCATGTGTTGGCATGTGAAAGCGTACAGTATATGATATGTGTGTGTGTGTGTGTGTGTGTGTGTGTGTGTGTGTTTTGGGTAGGGTTTGGTGGACAGCAGGTCTGCGCTAGCACATTGCCTACAGTCACATAGCAGCTGTAAGAGTATGTTATTGTGTGTGTGTGTGTGTGTGTGTGTACATGTGTACTACACCCACACCTGGCCAACACCACTCCTTAGTGAAATTCATAACGTCAGCTTTCTCTAGTTTGCTCCCTTTTTTTCTTCTGCTAACAATTCTTTTTTTTTTTTTTTGCTCCCAATTAGAAATGCCCAATTCCCAATGTGCTTTTAAGTCCTCGTGGTCACGTAGTGATTTGCCTCAGTCCAGGTGGCGGAGGACGAATCCCAGTTGCCTCCGCGTCTGAGACCGTCAACCTGCGCATCTTATCACGTGGCTTGTTGAGCACGTTGCCACGGAGACATAGCACGTGTGGAGGCCTCACGCCATCCACCGCGGCAACCCCGCTCAACTCACCACGCGCCCACCGAGAACGAACCACATTATAGCGACCACGAGGAGTTTACCCCATGTGACTCTACCCTCCCTAGCAACCGGGCCAATTTGGTTGCTTAGGAGACCTGGCTGGAGTCACTCAGCACGCCCTGGGATTCGAACTAGCGAGCTAGCAAACTCCAGGGGTGGTAGCCAGCATTTTTTACCACTGAGCTACCCAGGCCCCCCCCCCCTGCTAACAATTCTTTTGTTTTCTGAGCAAACAAGTCTTGCACCATTTAAAACTGTCCAATTGACAACTGAAATATGCATTCATGAAATTCCTTGCATCTTGTTTAGCCGGTTATCTGCATTATTTCGAAGCATTTGAATCGTCAGATGGCTTTAAATATGTATTTGCTCTCTTCTCACCTCTTATCATCCGATACGGACATTTACCGCAATTCATAATAATAATTCCATTTTGCACACTTCCACAATTATGTCCAGAAGAGAAGTGGGAACAGTTTTAAGCAGCGGTATCCCTCACTCTTAAGTGCTGCTGATATAGTGGCCAGGATGATATTTTTCAGCTGAAGTGCTTCTCCTCTGTGGCGGCCTGTCTTAAAGAGATTCCAGCTCATTCACCAGCGGATTAAATGCTAGTAGTTACAATGATCAATAGGTTAAGAGAAGGCCCATCCCTCTCTCCACTAATGACCTCAGTGGTAATGGGCAGTAAAATGTGAGCTTTAATAGCCTTTCCGCTAGAGCTGAGGGTTTGTAGAAGTGGATACACACATATACACACACACACATGATCACGGGAGAGAGGAGGGTGTGATGCTGGTGCCAGTGTGTGTCTGTAAGGTGTGGATATAAAGGGTTTAATTGGGACAGGCTGGCATTGGTTTGTCATGACCTGAATGTTGAGAGGGTTGTAAATGTTTAGTTGTTTATGTTTCAGTTTTAAAGGTCTTTATTTGGTAATTGGAAGTGTTAAGAAAATTAGTTAAATTTTTTTCCATTTATATTTAAAGGAAATTTGTCAGAAAGAACATATTCATGAAAACAAATTACGCCCAAACACACAAGCTTGAACGCTACTGTTTATGTTGTATGTTTATGTCTTGTTTGGTAATTGAAATTGTTAAGAAAATGTGTTTTGAATTTTATTTATTTATTTGTTTATTTATTTATTTTTTATGAATATTATTTTTATTTGTAAATACGAATGACATTCAAATCAGTGAATATGGTTTATTGCATACTTTTGTTTAGAATTAGCTTAAAAAACTAATCTTTATTTTCAAACTACTAAAAATTGTAACGAAAAACTATGAATTCATAAATATAAATGTTTTATTCAAACTTGCGAAATTTTTACAAAAAATATTCATTTGTAAATAACATCCAGATGATGTTTGAAATTTACTTGATCGGTTTCTTCTTCAAACATTTATGAACATTTTATGAAAATGGGAATTTGTTTGTACAAATGATTTTTTTTTTTCAACGTTAAAAAACGTAAAAAAACAAACAAAAAAACTTGTGAAATGGTTAAAAAAAAAGAAAAAAATGTAAACTTTTTTTTTTTTTTAACTACTGAAAATTGTAATGAAAAGTATGAATTCATAAATATGAATGCTTTTTCAAACTTGTCATTTTTTTTACAAAATATACAAATTTGTAAATATGTCAGATCAGTTTCTCTTTCCAACTTTTATGAACATTTGTCGAAAAATAGGAATTTGTTGACACAAATGTCCAAATCAGAGAGTGCATTTTATAAAAAGGTTTTATGGACAAGTTTATGGCGTAAAAAATGGAGTAAGACAATCTGTTCAGAATTTGTTTTATAAATAAAATAATTTCTTCAAACTCTACTGAAAATTGTAACAAAAAATATAAATTCATAAATATGAATGCTCTTAAACGTTTACAATGTAACGGAAAATATGAATTTGTAAATACGTTCAGATGATGTCCAAATCGGCCAATATGTTTCATTGCCCAGTATAGGCGGACAAAAATGCGTTCTGTGTTCACTGAGTGTGTTTTAGTGCGTATTGTCTCCCACCCACCCGTCTGCCTCTCTGACCTTCAGAATAGTTCATCAAAATTAGTGGCGCTGAGAAATAAGGACATGAGTGCATAATGACTGTGAAATGAAGAAATCAAGGGGTGCAGAGTATGCAAATGGCACGCTAAGCCATGTGAAAAATGGACCACATATTAAGACGTAACGCCCGTGTGTTGGGGTGCGTGGTAATGAGCGTGCTTAAGGGTTTCAGGTTTGTTTGGGGCACCAAATACACTTAAAGGCCTTGTTTGTTGTTAAATGTATACTGTAGGTAATGTACACGAACTCATGGTTTGATAGATCTGTCCTTTGTGGCATTAGGTGAAATATATATGGAGTTCATTAAAGATTTTTTGTTGTTTGATTTAGAGTGGGCTGAATCAGGCAGAGTCAATGTGGAGGGCAACCCCGCCCCCATATAGGGAACGGCCTCCAGCCTCAATTACACGCATCAAGACGTGACAAATTCAAACGAGTGTCAGGGGTTCTGGCTGAGAGACGCAATTGGGGTAACCTTGGTGAAGGGAGACTGTTGTCCCAATGTCTGGCCAATCAGGAGCAGATGTGAGACATCTCACTACACTCTCACTAAAACACACTGGGGATATGTTAACAGTTGCAAATGCATACCGCTATCAAGTTCAGCACAGACGTGGTTTGTCACCCAGTTTAAAAAAGGAGAGGTTTTAATGACATGGCTTATCGTAGAGAAAGACCGGCAGTACACGCACACACACACTCACTCACGTGTACTGTATTCAGAGAGCCTCTCCTCCAATTAAAGACCCCGTCAGTGTGTGAGGACCCATTCAATGTCATCACACATAATTTTCCTTTCTGGCCGTAATCCGCGTACCCTTTTATCTGTTCGAGCATGTTTTCGTGTCCTTTACTATGTTGTTTTTGATATATTTGTTTAGAGAGAAACACTTAGAAATTGTGGTTTATGAATTAACAAAGAACAGTGACACGTCCTGCCCACTGCAATATCAATTCCTGTTAATTGATTTTCAACTATTTAAGTTTATGTACACAACTAAAGCACTACACTGCGAGAGTTGTTACCCATTTGACTGAAGTATTGCACAGACAAGACACTCTACGTTGATGAAGAGGAGGGAAAACATTCATGAAAAAAATGAGACTACAAAACATATTCACACTGTCACAAGAAAAGCATGGACAGCACTCTAGAATAATGGGCAGTGGCCTTGTCAGTGGAGTGGGCCATTTGATGATGGGAATTGTTTGAGTGTGTTTGTGTGCTTTTTCTTTGTATCTGTCAGTTTCCTATCAATCAGAGCAGTTTGGCTTCTTGTATCACTGGTTCTGAAACATCCTCAGGTGATTTTTGCAAAACAGATCAGAATCTATTGACAGGCATGTGATGGGAAGTGCGTTTTAAGGGGCTGTTCACACAGAACGCATTCTTGTGCTGTTTTTTTTAATTGTTTTCTTTGTAAATATGCTAGATAGACATATGCAAGACACATCTCACTGGTTTTTCAGCGTCTTGCGTTTTGAGTGTCACATTTTTAAAACACCCTGTCAAGTTAAAAAGTTTCACTAAAAAAATGTGCCTCGAGACCCTTGCATTCTATTCCATTTCACTGCACAGTTTTTGAACTCCAGAACATGTCCTGTGTGGGGGGCCTGGGTAGCTCAGCGAGTATTGACGCTGACTACCACCCCTGGAGTCACGAGTTCAGAATCCAGGGCATGCCGAGTGATTCCAGCCAGGTCTCCTAAGCAACCAAATTGGCCTGGTTGCTAGGGAGGGTGGAGTCACATGGGGTAACCTCCTCGTGGTCGCGATTAGTGGTTCTCGCTCTCAATGGGGCACGTGGTGAGTTGTGCGTGGATCGTGGAGAATAGCATGAGCCTCCACATGCGGAGTCTCCGCGGTGTCATGCACAACGAGCCACAAGATAAGTTGCGCAGATTGACTGTCTCAGAAGCGGAGGCAACTGAGACTCCGCCAACTGGATTGAGGTGAATGTGCGAACGCCCCCTAACATGTTTACTCGCATATCTAGGAAGTGCATGGTATTGCGTAATTATCATTTACATTCCTCTTTTTCCTATGTGCGTGCAGGTGCCAGTATCTGTTGCTATGATGACGCCACAGGTCATAACTCCTCAGCAAATGCAGCAAATCCTCCAACACCAAGTTTTGAGCCCCCAGCAGCTCCAACTGTTACTGCAGCAACAACAAGCACTGATGTTACAGCAGGTAACCCGTCTCATTCTCCAGTTCATACAGTATATACCTTCCTTCAACTGTTACTCAGACTATGAAATATACTGTATTACAAGAATTGTAATACACGTTCTAATGAAATGATAGTGACCAGTGTTACAGTGATTTTACGTTAAGTGTTCAATAAATATTAACATTTATTAATAATAGTCATCAGTTAATAAACAATAATAAAGGGCCTTGTCAAGGTATATATATTGACCTTTTTACAACACCTTCAAACTTTGCTTTTCCAATCCGATTTTAAAGCCAGAACAGTAGCTACTAATTTGTTACATTAAAAATATTTAATTAACAAAAACATGCCCTAAGATTTCATCAGGTACTTCCGTTCTCTCATTCTAAAGTACATACTGTACAGTACACTTTCAGCTGTTGCTCAGTATATATGACAAACAACTAGGATTTGTTTGTCAAACAATCAATACATCTATACACATGACTCAAACGTAAGAATTCCACATATTCGGATTATGCATCATATACGCCTTCACACTAAATCTATGACTGTACATTCTTCCTGATTGTTAGGAAGTTGTGAAAGTTGACTGTGTGAAATGTGAAAGTTGCATATCATGGAGAGAAGGATTTGAAACTCTTTTGATCTACTATGCACATACTGTATAACACTTGAACATTCACAATGCAAAGCTCTGTCCCCAGTCCACCGAGAACATTTACATTGACATTGATTGATTTATTAACCAGAAGATTTTATTCTAAGTGACTTACAAATAAGTGACATTAATACAAACAGAAGCATCAGTCCGAGGGAAAAAACAATATGTCTTGGTACCGTACCAAATGTCAGAATAGTCTGGAACAGTTGTAAAAAAAAAATGTATATTATTTACATCACAACCATGAGCGATATGTGATCGCCTATGTTAATATTTCAGTGCCTATTCAGTATTCAGCAACTTGCCAGGGGTGTTTTTACTGTTATTTTATATGTAAATATTTAGCCAATCCTAACAGAGTAAAACACAGCCAAAGTATGGAATATGGCAAGTTTAATTTATGACTCTGTGTGACTTTGCAGCAGCAACTCCAGGAGTTCTATAAGAAACAGCAAGAACAACTCCACCTTCAGCTCATCCAACAGCAGCATGGCACCAAGCAGCAGAGTAAAGAGGTATGCTGACTGCATCACTTTATACACACACACACACACACACACACACACACACACACATGAGGCCTGGTATTCATTACCTGCCCCCAGTGCATCAAGCTGCTGTTTCCCATCAGCACTAATACAAAAGCAAAATCATTCCAACCCCTTTGTGTCACATTTTGAGTTCTGACAATGGGAAGAGTTGTTACCTGCTCTTGTTTGTCTACATGGCATCTATCTAACGGCAACACAGTTGTTCTATGGTATCTAAGGGGGAAGGGGACTGGTGAACGGAGGGGGTGAATGAGGGGGTGTGGCACCGTCAAAGGAAAAAACAGTTGATCAGCTGAATAGAACGTAATGAACGAGGGAAGAAAAACAGTTTTAAAGAGTATTATGGATGATCACAGGAATTTGATGCAGCCCTCAAGAGGCTCTCCTCTGTCTGCCCGTGTTTTTCTCGTGCTCACTCCCTCTCCCCCTCCTTCGGCTTTCTCGCGCAGCCATCAAAAGCTGGAATACGAATTGTTGCAGCGACTCCCCCCACGGGGGTCAGACAATAACCCCCCGCTGCTGCTTTGTGCCTCTTTTATTTAAAAGACAACAAAATTTCGTAGGTTTTCAAAGATTTTCAACTTCGGATTGGAGGCGAGGCATTAAAGGGGGCCTGCCAGCGTCAGTCTGCATCATGTTGTCATCTGCTCTGTTCTCGCCTCTCTCGCGTGCCACTCCGAGTTAACCTCCCGTTGTCTGCGTCAGGCCAGCATTAGGTTAACTCGAGGAAGAGCTCGAGCGACCTCCGTCAGGGTGACAGAGGATATGGATGAAAATGATGTTCAGATTGTGGAGGTTTTTTTGTCTTATCAAGTACAGACAACGTTAAATTAATCTCGACCCTATTTACTTACTTAATAAATGTCCTTTGTTGGGCATGATTCATCAGTGAGTGTTTTTTGTTGTAATCAATTTGATCAAAATGGAATAACTTTCAGTTCTGTGAGCTTTATACTTCTCGCTCCATTATATTCCTATTCATACCAAGGGCAGCAAAGCAAAGTGATTTTTTTGCTGCAAAACTGTTCATAGTAAGCGGTTACGTAAAATAGTGAAAATATCTCTCCTGTTGACAAATTTGTTTTAGTGATATTATGAAATATGAATTATCAATACTTTTCTCTCTCTGCTTGCTGGTTTCTTTTTTCGACTTCTGAAACAAACTTTTTGCTGATGTAGACAGTCAGAATCATACTAATAATATAATAATGTACCATTTTTCACAATCTAATCAAATCCTTATTGATACAATCAAGTATTACGCTGTATTTTACTGATTTAAAGCTCTCTTTCACTAAGACGTTATTTTGTTAAATTACACTGTGAATGCTGTTTCATGTTGTTTTTCACATTTTTCGCTAGTCCACTTCCCCCTTTTTTAGCAGGACATTTATAGGGATTTGCCTAATTTTTCATTTTGTTTCATGTAATTTTGAGCCTATTATTATTTTCACCCAATTTGGAATGCCCAATTCCCAGTGCGCTTTTAAGATGCATGGTGATTCGCCTCAATTCGGGTGGCGGAGGATGAATCCCAGTTGCCTCTGCGTCTGAGACCATCAACCCGCACATCTTATCACGTGGCTTGTTGAGCACGTTGCCACGGAGACATAGCGCGTGTGGAGGCTTCACACCATCCTCCGAGGCATCTGCGCTCAACTCACCACGCGCTCCACCGAGAACGAACCACATTACAGCGACCACGAGGAGGTTACCCCATGTGACTCTACCCTCCCTAGCAACTGGGCCAATTTGGTTGCTTAGGAGACCTGGCTGGAGTCACTCAGCATGCCCTGGGATTTGAACTAGCGAACTCCAGGGGTGGTAGCCAGCGTCTTTTACCACTGAGCTATCCAGGCCCCCTATTATTTTGAGCCTATTATTGAATCTTCTTTGACTTTGTAAAAAACAAGTCATTTACCGACAGATTTCAGAATTTACAGAAAAATGTTATGGCCGTTTGCCCTTTAATTGTCAGAAGAGTTTTGGGAAAGACAAAATGAATGGAATGAGGACGTAATTCAGGCCAGATTCAAACCTGTGCACCACAGCTTTGATTATTGATGTTGCATTTAAGCATTTGTACAAACGAAGGCTCGTGATCAGGATGTAGATTGGGACATGGGTTGTAGGGGAGTGCAGGGTGAAAAAGAGAAAAGGCGGCTTTCAGATAAAGGAACATGCCTTTGACAAGCAGATGAGGATGGGTGGACCATGAAAGAGAAAGAGGAAATAGAGAGGGAACGCTTTATCATGCTGTTTCAGCTCTGTTGTGGGTCTAAAGGTTGACCTGTCCACGGTTGTGCTGTGGGACCTTTTTTGTACGCCCTCTGTTTGGAGAAGTAAACACAAAGTCAAGCATCCTGTGTTTGGGAAGAGGGTGCGGTACACAGCTTGGCAAAGCCACACTTGTGCTTTAATGCACAAACACGCACACATTGTATACCAACCATGTCAGTGCAGATCTCGAACGCAGACCCATCAGAAACCTTCAGAGTAACCTTCCAGTGATTATGTCGGATGTTTAGCTGTTGCCACAGAGCTGTCATAGTGCATTTAAGGGATCATAAACAACAATGTTAGTGCTGAGAGGGGTCAACAGGAGGGTTCAATAGCCCACTGTATCTCCATAACATCACACATTTGTTTTGACTGAGGGAAGATCGGGGATATTAGATAATTTCCTCTCATTTATCGTTCTGACTACACAGCAATTTGTTCGCCATCCCTCCCTCTCCTTCTGTCTTTCAACACACTCTCTCTCTCTCTTCCATATTTCCCTTTCCCTTTTACAATCTACCTCTCCCCCTTCTTCCTCCCAAAACTCCCCTAGTTCTTACACCAACCTCCCCTAAACATTCCTCCACCCTTTTTTTTCTATACACTCTGTTCCATCCTCTCCATCAAGAGGCATATTACCATTCATCTCCTAAAGATGAAACTCATCCACTTAGGTCTTGTCCTGTGGCATATACTCAACTCAGTGGCTGGGGATTACCAACTACCAAGACTTTCGCCTTATAGAAATGGCCAAAAAATTGGCATATTTAAGCCAAAAGCGTACCTCTTTTTTTACTTTCACTTGACTCTTACTTTTTTGTGGCAAAATAAACAATAATAATAGTAAAGCTTTGCTTTGGTGCATTACTTTGTTTTTTAACATTTAAATTAAATGTATGTAATTTTTCACAAAAAGAAGTTGCTTCGGCACATAGCTAATTTTCACTCTCAGTGTGAAGGGGGCCGGTTTCAGAGTTTCAGCTTTTTCAGAGGAGTTTCTTTTTTAATTTTAAATTTAATTGAATTATTTAACTGATGGAGAGTATATGAATGCACATACAAAAAAATAAACAAAATACTAATATAAGTAATGATGCAAAGAGAGAAAGAAAATCGCAATATATTGACATTATTTATTGACTGTGATTGTATCGGCACAGCCATGTTCAGCTCTCGTCATATTGGATGGTTGCTCAGTTACATCACAACTCTGATTTACCCAAAGGAGACCAGCGATTGGTTCCCTAGGCTTTGCACTTAAATGCTGCTGCATATTAAGGACTTCCTCTCAGACCTTGTTTGTGGAGTTATGAATGGCCATAATTATAATCCTGTGGGTCTTATTATAAAAGATTAACAACGTTTCATTATTTGTCACGAGCCTCCCCGACTCCTTGTTAATTAAGAGGGGACAGCAATGTGGGAATGTACCTGTCGGCGCCTGTTTGTGTGTGTGTGTGTGTGTGTGTATTTTTATCAATATGAATAATTATGTTTGTGCATGTGTTGACATAATTGTTTGTCAGTTGTTTGTGATTGTGAGGATGATGTGTAGACCTCTCATTTCCCTGACTCTCTCTCTCTCTCGCAGGTGTCTGCGCAGCAGTTGGCGTTCCAGCAGCAGCTCCTCCAGGTTCAGCAGCTACAGCAACAACATCTTCTGAGTCTGCAAAGACAAGGGCTGTTGTCCATCCAGCCCAACCAGACTCTGCCTCTCCATTCCCTCACTCAGGGTGAGTACTCACACTAACACCAGCCTTCAGTGCTATGAGCTTTGCCCTTCTCAACACTTCATGTTCCTGTTCATACCAAGAGCAATGCAGCAAAGTGAAGTGATGTTGCCACATTGAGTGAAAGATTGATCTTGGGATTTAAGAATCGATATCAAGATCATTCAAACGAAGATCACGATGCATCATAAAATCTATATTTTTACCCAGCTCTAGTCTTTGTTATCTTCGTAATCTGCCTCTTTAACTGCTATACTTTTCGACTCGTGTCACCAATTCCTGTTATTTTTCAACCACTCCCCTCCAACCACTTGTCATTCAGACACTACTTTTCACAATACAATCAATTCCCGATGGATAAAATCAAGTCCTGCTCTGTTTTTTTTTTATTTGAACATCCAGTTTCACTCAGAAATACATCACACTATGGAAGTAAAATGGACTGCGAACACCGTTTCATGATTACTTGAACATTTAGCTGAAAATGTATGTTCAGTTGGAATAGTCCTTTACACTCTCTTTGCTCTATATTGTCAATTGTGTGTTTCTCTTTTAAAACAAGACCATGTCAACTATGACACTCACTTTTCACCACTGCAACCTACAATATATCCTCCTACATTTCCACTCTTCCATTGCATCCGCTTTATATATATCTGTTATCTCTATTATCATATTCTGGCTCCCTGTCAACCCTTAAACATACTAGCCATTGTTTTCTAACCTCAACCCACTAGACTAGTCAAAGATTAATCACTTTGCAATCAGTCAGTGAGTCAAAATGTGTTTTTCCAGGAGGTGTATTGCATTATTTTTCTGTCATATTTACTTAAGGAGCAGCAACAGAATGACAAAGACTGGCATTCATATCGTTTTTGTTTTGAGTTTAGTTTTCTTTTTTTTGAATGCCAACTGTACTCTTGTCAGCTAAGACAAACAAGCCCATAACAAGATAAGAGCATATAAAGGGTGGGGAGGGGGTGCTTGCAAATACAAACTGTGTTTGTTCAGTCTTGTTATTGTTTGATCAAGGCATAGTCAGAAAGCTGAGCCACTCCGAATACTCATGTTGCCCTGGGCTGGAAGAGGCGATGCAAAGCCACAGGCTAGTATCAGATAGGTGGCCGTCTTTAAGATGCCTGTAAAGGACAATTTTATTTCTTCTAAGCGACTGAACGACAGAGCAGTTGTTACTCAGGGAACATTGCAAGCATGTAAGACCAATCAAACGACATTTATGAAAGACATGTAATATCATTTATAAAACTGATAGTTCCAACTCTAAATTCTGATTTGATGAGCCACGTTCAAAGCCGTTGTAAAATGTAATGTAACAGCAGTAAACATGGAACACAGGATATTGTATGCATATATGATATGCCTATTGTTTCCAGTCAAGGGAAGCTGATGTCCTAGCTTAGAACTGGTTAGTCTAGTTTTAGCATTAGTCTAAAAGAGTGGAAAAACCTGGTTAAGTAACTTTAACATTCTGTTGTGGATTCCTTGAATCTTATTGGTCATTAAGTGTAAGACAGCAGTTAAAACACTTATCAGAATGTGTGTGTGTGTGTGTGTGTCCTCCACATTTTCTGCTTCACTGTTAAAAGTTATTGATGACCTTTTTTCTTTCACACTCCACTACATTCTTTCATGCTTCAGCAACCCAGTTTTCCATTCACAAGATTTAATCTACAATATTCAGTAGTTAGCTAAGTAGTTAACAGTGGCATGATAACTTATGTTACCTCCGAGTGAGTGTGTATGTGTGTGGTTATCATGCGCATGAGCAAGCTACTAAGGAAGATTACTCAGCCTGCGACACAGGCTGAAATTGGCTTATTTATTAGACCTTTTTACCACGTCACATTTGACATACGGCACATCCAGTAATTTTCCACACTATTTTAAAAATTGTTTACGCGTACGCAAGCAAGTTCTCTGGCATAGTGGAGACATATGAGACTTCAATCAAACAATGTGTTTTAGTCTGTCGTATTTGAATGTTTTGAAAAAAAATCAGGCTGGATCACTCTAGGGGGTGGATAATTTTTTTGACATTAATGATTCAAGTTTTGGACAGTGTCAACCGAAGTCTGCAATGAATTATAGCAATGTGTTGGAGAAGATAAATATCGCAAAATGGGGCCCAGAGAGATAAAAAAAAAAAAATTGGACTTAAGCAGAATGTGTAATATAGAGAGAAATAGAAGAGAATGGATGAATATTCAAGAAAGGTAGAGAAAGAAGTTTATTTGGCAAAATAAACATTTATGTCTTCCTTCTTTAGACATATACTCAGCAAATTTTTCGGAGCGACAACCACATTGAATTATGGAGGGAAACACTCTGTATTATTTTCAATTTATTGAGCAGAAAAACAAACTTTTCTGTGAAAAGTGTTGTAGAAAGTAACTAAAAAGTAATTGGTAATGTGATTACTTTTTTGATGACTTAATTAGTAAATTAATCTGATTACAATTTTAAGGGAAGTAATTAGGTATATGTAATGTGTTACTTTTTTGAGTAACCCAACACTGTTCTAGACATGTACTAGTTGTTCAGTTTGGCTCTGTACATAATATGCTGATTAATGAAAAAATATCTGCCGTTATTCGGTTGTAGAATGCAGTTTCACTTCTGTAAATAACCATACTTAGTGTTTACAGAATGGGATTAAGCACTTAGAAGTGGAGTGACAGCCGTATTTTGTCATGAGTGGCCGCAGTTTGGTGTCTACATTGGTGTGGCTGCCAGATATTTGTGTTTACCTCATGTTCCAGACTATCAGACAATCTTCTCATCGGAATCTGTGCCCTCGTACAAACCCATTGTGATCCTCTGCATCCCTCTAGATCTCCCTTAACTAGAGTTCATTCTCATCCCCAGCCACACATTAGTTAAGTTGTCCAGTCAAGGGCCACAGGACACCAACAAGACAAATTTGCTGCTAATATGAAAGCAGCGAATGTGACCAGGCATGAAGTGCGATCTGCACGCAGGACACATCAGGAGACTTCGGCCCCTCGTCCAGACTCGCTGGCAGTGATTGATTAGCTGGCAGTGCGGCACTGTTTAATAGCCTCTGTAGCATTAGGGAGGAACATATTTTAGGCCTAAGGGCTGCATATCAACGGCCCCAGTGATCATAACCCCTTTAACAGAAGGGAGAGAAGAGCTCTGCCTCACAGAACAATAAACTAATAGTAGTGTCAGTTTGCCCCCAGTGGCGCGGTGGTGGTCTCGTTGCAAAAGACACAGTCACTGGTTTCCGCTGCGCCATTTTTTATCGGGCTACTGATGGGCCTCAACTAATGTGGTTGTGAACCTTAAATCAACTTTCTGCTTGCTCGAACATGGTCACCAGGGTACCAGGATACAAGGACGGGAAAAGGTTGAAGCGAGAGTTCGGGGCCCCTGTCTGGGCATCGGCACTACCTGCTGCGGTAAAAATTGAGTTGCTTCGCTGGCGATCAGTCAAACGTCTCAATGACATCCATTTTTTAAAAGCACAAGTGTGTAACTTTGTCTTTTAATGAGAGGAGGCGTAGCACTGAAAAATGACTTCAGGGCCGATAAAGCGATCTGGAGTTTACAAGATAGATTTAAGGACAAAGAACTTGTTTAATGTTACATGTTATCTTTGAGACGTCACATCCATCACCTGTTACTAAATGACGATAATGTTGTAAGCTTTGTCCGATTGGTAGAAAGGTTACGTGAAGGGATACAGAGAGGATTTTTGGTGACATATTTGTTGGTTTTACTGGGGAAAAGTAGCGAGAGGATAGATATACACATTAATGCGTGAGGAAAAGAAAGACCTAGACAGACCTGCAGGAAAAAAAGGGGAAGTTTTATGGTGGGTGTCACAACAAGACAGCTTCGTCCCACTCGGTTACCCGTCTTATCAGCCTCCCCCCTTCCTCCAGCTTGGATTCGTTTCAGTAAACAGTGGTGTCGGGGTCACCTGGACTTGTGGGTAATTGAGGGAGAGTGGGCCGCCCTGTCAAGCACATCGGCTAAAAATACATTGCACACTGTCATTGTGCTCCAAGTGGGGGGAAAATGATTGTTCCCCTCGATGTCCAAACCCAAAACAATCTCCAGCACTGTGACCTATCTCGAAACCACATGATCAACTTTACCCTCCCTCACAATGACAACCTCTAAGACAAAAAACAAGCGAGCCGCTTCCCGTTGCCCTCAGATGGCGTAGTCAGCATTAGAAGGGTTCAATGCGGTTCACTTTTATAACAATGCTTGAATGCCACTCCAGGAGGACGTTAAAACACAACAAAAAAGCCCACGACGTGCCCAAGGAAGCAGAAGATGCCGCGTGGCACGTGGGAAGGTTATTGATTCGTCCTGCAATAATTTCTGCTGGCTCTTTTATATGCAAACGATCTTGTGTGAATTTATGGCAGTTCTACCAGACTCATTTCACAGTTTTTAGTCTCACTCTCTGTCTCTTTGTCTGTCTCTCTGGAGTCTTAGCCGCCTCATTAGCTTACTGTTCTCCATTACTGGCATAATTAAAATCTTTAGTAGCTTATCAAATTAAAAATATTTTCTGCTGATCGTATTGAGATCTCCACCTCGCCGTTATTTTGCCACAACAGGAATAAATTAGGACTAAGCGATTCTCGCGCAAATGTATTACGATGGAGCGCTTGAAAGAGGCCACTTCTGGTATTTGTAAAGAGAATTATTATGAAGGGCATAGAGAGAATGAGAGAGCGAGGAGGGGGAGGAAGGGAAAACAAGGAGACGAATGAAGATAACCAAGACCATAAATTGCTCTCCATTTGCTTGCGCTCATTTTGAAAATCGATTTAATTGTGATGTTAAGCAATTGATCCCCAACCACCACCCAAAAGGTCCTTCATATTTAATTTCACAGAACATATGAAGAACTTTTGTAAATTAACTACAATGGATTTGTCCAAGCTGCATTTCTTCACTTATAGACCAGTCAGTTGTAAATTCAAGACTAGAATTCATCAACAGTAAAATAGGTTAATTTATTTGTGTCCTATTAAATTTTCAATGTAAATACACTGGGCTGTTTTAGAATAGCTAAACAATTTTATACATAGTGTTGACGCTGCATATACAATACATATTTATACACAAACAAAAAATATTTCAATTATGCCAGAGACCAGAAACATCCCGAGATGGCTTCAATATAACGTTCAGAAGTTATCAGTATATAGCAAATAAAATCAACAGCAGTCAAATCATGATTTATTCATTTTCCTTATTCAAAGTGCACAGGGAAAATACAGTGGCTGAAGTAGCCACTTTTGCAGTCAGCGCTGAAATTGCGCCATAAGCGGTATAAGCGACCGCTTAGGGCCCCCAAACCACCAGGGCGCCCCACAAAGCAAGGTCATTTAAAAAAAAAAAAAAAAAAAAAAATATATATATATATATATATATATATATATATATATATATATATATATATATATATATATATATATATATATACTAAAAGCTGTAACTCATGTCTTTTTTGGGTGGACCTAGATCCGGGGTAGTCACTCTAGGTGGGCTAATTTCATTGTTAGCTTTTACTAATTCTCAGTGTTCTTGCGCTGTGCTGTAAAGCCAGCTAACAAAACACGAAACACTTTGTGTATTTTTGTGTTTCTGTGGGTGTTTATCGAAATGTTTGTCTGCCTGTCACAGAATTGAGGCAACATCTTGTCTTCAAGCAATTTATCTTCCCACTTATCTTCTTTTTCTTTTCTTTTTTAAAGAACATATGAGCCGCAGTGAGCTTGACTTGTTAAATGAGGTTTAAGTCATCTGTGTCAATTGGAGGAAGTGCAAAACTTTAAGCATTTTGCACATTAACATGCTTTCTGAAGTATTACCTTGGGGGATTGCTCGTTCTTTCACTTTCTCTCAAAGAGGGATGTTTTTGTGGTCTTGTTTTATTTGTGTGTGTGTGTGTGAGAGAGAGAGAGAGAGAGAGAGAGAGCTGACTTCCTTGTCAGAGGAATAATGGTGATTATTCAGATTTCATGCCTTGTCTGTATGTTAATTATTTAATTCAAGCATGAAATGTGCGTGAATGCCAGGGAATTTTTGTACACAAACACACTTCACATAGCATGGATGGAAAAAAAGAGTGAGAGAGAGAGTGCGAGAAAGGGCAAGCGGCACATATCAGCCTGTAGTGGAATAATTAATGCCCCCCTTTTGTTTACTGAGCCCTTGTTTTTTATTTAATTATGCCACGAGTAGAACCAGATTAGCTGTTAATTGATTTAATTATCCAATTTGTTTGTGGCAGGCATGATTCCAGCTGAACTCCAGCAGCTGTGGAAAGAGGTGACAAACTGTCATGTGAAGGAGGAGAACAGCGGGACCAATAACGGTCACCGGGGTCTGGACCTGTCCTCCCCCTCCCCCATTCCCCCCAAAACCCTCAACCAGCATGGATCCACCAATGGCCAGTACATCAGCCATTCTCTGAAAAGAGAGAGGTAAGAGCACTAACCTGAGAGGTTAGAAGCAGCTGCTTGCTGTTTGGTGGTCTTATTTCTGGACATGTATTACTAATATATACTGTATATAGTACATATTCTGTAACGTTTATATACTAAAAATGCCCTGTAATAAAAGGACCGATCTATAATGTATTATGATGCCACTCTATTACACCTTGGATATTTATTGTGGTTCCATATACAGTAGTTGAGTCGTAGCTCAAGAGACTTATGGACCCTTTTCTCAGATCTGTTATGACATGTTTCTGACTTCTTTAACTATGTAAATGGAACACTTTTTTATATTTCCAATTTTAAAAATGTTTAGTGTAAATTTATAACATTGTACTTTGTATTATATTATGTACTTTGTGTTATATTACCCTGGAATAAGTTTTAAAAAATCAGTTACCACAGCTGCGATGAGTCTTGAAACTTAGAAAATTTGGTGAGACGTGTAAAAAGGGTCCATTGGAGTTCTCAGCACATTTGTTTCATTTAAATATCAACTAAATCTCTTCTGAAACTCTAGAGGAAACGTGAGAAACGTGAAGTGCCATTTGTTCTACAAGTAGACTCATTGATGTCTAAGAGAAGCAGCTGAGGTATTAAAGAGGTTGCATGCATGCTTTTTCTTTCGTAGGGTTGGACTGCAAACAGTCATACATTTTTTTGGTATTTTGATTTAAAATAAGACCACTGCTGCCTAGGATAAAGGTAAAATTTTGACAAGAGTAATATTGGTTTGGATTGTTTTCTATTTGTTGTTTTACCTTTTTTTGTTAGTTTACACCAGACATAAGAGGCGGTCACACTAGGCTTTGAGCACGCAAATTTTTTTCATACGACGCAACAGACTAGGATATGATGTCACACGGGAGGACTTCTAGTGGAATTAAATAATACATCACAATTAAAAAATAATGTTATAATAAAAATGTTTAAATATATTGTCTACTCGCTGTCCTGCAAAATTTTTAAAAAAATAAAATAAAATAAAAAAAATTCAGCTTTGATTTACGTATCCTTTGAAGTGAGCCAAAAGGTCGGGGTGTGACGTTTCGATCTTCTATTGGTCATGGGTCCTCCCATCGTACGAATTCACGGTTCGGAGTTCACCAAGCTTGAACTTTGGTACACAGCGTAGTACGAAAGTTCTTCGCATGAGCTTGCGTTTCCGGTCTGCTGCATTCGGATGCAATTGAATGGGAGTGAATGGAGTGTGAAGTGTAGTGTGACTGCCCCTTTACACAGATTTGAATCAACCCACTCAAAAAACAAATTATTCATTCAGATTTAGCTCTTTCTTGACATCCCCCAGTGTCCCTGTTGAAGGTGGAAATCACTTCAAGGGAAGCCGATTTGATGGACAAGTACCCATAGGGCATTTCCTGCATATGAATATTAATATATCGCTTCTAAGTACCTCTGCATTTTCATTAAGGGCCCGGAGTCTGTCCGCTCAGTCTTGTTCATCAGGGAATTCCAGTCAGACACCTGAGGGAATGGCACTGCTAGAAAGGTTAAGTTACTGTAATGAAAATAAAAATTAGTCATTTTTTTAATTATTAGGGTAACTGCTGTGTTATTTCGGAATTACACTTGTAGTGCTTATGAAACTACAGCAAAATCGGTCAAATTACACTCACTTAGCACTTTATTAGGAACACTATGGTCCTAATAAAGTGCCAGATGTGGTCTTCTGCTGTTGTAGCCCATCCGCCTCAAGGTTCGACGTGTTGTGCATTTTGAGATGCTATTCCTCTCACTACAATTGTACAGAGGGTTTATCTGAGTTACTGTAGCCTTCCTGTCAGCTCGAACCAGTCTGGCCTATCTCATCAACGAGGTGTTTCTGTCCGCAGAACTGCCACTCACTGGATGTTTTTTGGTTTTGGCACCATTCTGAGTAAACTCTAGAGCCAGTTGTGCATGAAAATCCCAGGAGATCAAATATATAAGTAGGTATTTTACAAACAAAAGACTAAATAAGGCCCCATGAAAGTGCAAAATGTGCGAACGTCAAATAAAATGTATTACAAATGTCATAGCTACAGTTGCCCAATCCAGTGCAGCTTTGTTAAACAATGTGAAGCCTCTTTAAACCCCTGAAACTTGAAGATTTATTTGGAGGAAGCTTTGTGTCGCTGTGTCTTTAGGGATGAAATTAATTTAGTTTATAACACATTTAGTTGTTTTCATGTGCCAAAGCCTGATCTTTGAACTGCTGGTGAGAAGCCTCCAGGCGCTGTAAGTTCATTTCTCTCTCTCTCTCTCTCTCTCTCTCTCTCTCTCTCTCTCTCTCTCTCTCTCTCTCTCTCTCTCTCTCTGTGTGTGTGTGTGTGTGTGTGTGTGTGTGTGTGTGTGTGTGTGTTTGTGTCTCTCTCTCTCTCTCTCTTCACATTAGGGCTGAAACGATAAGTCGACGTTATCAACAACAAAAAATTGTCGACAAAAATGTTCGTTATGGAATAGTCGTTTGATCTCATTTAATGTAACATGAGATCATATGAAACTATAATGATGATGCGCGAGAGCAGCACTGCAGCTCGTGGCTGATTGAGGAGAGGAAAAATTACACAGCTCACAGTCCAGATGCACTCTAAACTTTCCAAACAGCTTCAGGTGATGTAGATCGCAAAGTATGTGGGAATTATAATGCAAAAATACCAAATAAGTAAATACAGAAGGACTCTCGTTGTGGAATAAGTGAAGCCGGAGCTCTTTAAAGGAAACACACTGGCATTACACCTTAAATGCAGTTATATTCAATGCATTATAGCTTTAATAAAGTTAAGATAATACGGAAGCAGATCATGTAAATAACTACAAACTCCGAAACTGGCATTTCTCTGTGCATTCAGTGCCTCTTCTATGAGTTGCGCGAATGTCCCGATCTAAGGGGGAAGAGACTGAAACCGAACCCGTCTGATGCACACTCTGTCGCGGGGATGCTCATCCCTTGAGCGTGCACACTTAATGCAGCTAGATTATAACGTGATGGCTCACGACTTATTGAATCATAATATATGTCACTGTGCATTTCTTATCGTGAAGAAAATTGGCAATGCACAGCTTTATTAATATGAGAGAGTTTGTTTTTTTGTGAGTTACAGATGGATTGAAGGAACAGAAAGGTCAGAGAGGGTAGTCTTTGCCCCATTATACACTGCAACTAAATACATTTTTTATTTGTTTTTGTTTTGGCTTGTTTTCCAATATAAATATCTAAAACTCCTTTAAAACAACGTACATTTTCTTTAGCATCTATACTGCAGAAGAAAAAAATTGTCTAAAAAATATCTAAAAATCCTTTAAAAAAGCAGCATATAAGATATTTAGACTTGCTTTTAGAGAATAGATCTTGAATATAAGTATATTTTGTCTTTACTGTACAGAAGTATAACCCAAGTGAAAAACTTATACACTTATATACAAAATACACTTATATTTAAGATACATTCTCTTAAAGCAAGACTAAATATCTTATATATTGCTTCTCAAGTAAATGTATCTTGTTTTAGGGATTTTTAGACAATTTTAAATGGAAAACAAGACAAAAACAATTGATAACAATAGGATTTTTTGCAGTGAATTTCTTTACTGAATTAAACTTAATAAAAAGTTGTTGTTTTTTTTTTCCTTTAATTCAGTGAATGTTATTTAGAGGTATTTGTAAAAGATGATTTTGTCCTCTTTATTGTTAGTAAGCATGTTTAATACAACCTTTTAAGTCGGGGAACAAGCTGTATAATCAGTTAAGAGCTAATGATTAATCGTTGCAATAATCACCGAATAGTCGAATAATCGTTCTAATAATTGATAGATTAATCGATTATCAAATTAATCATTAGTTTCAGCCCTACTTCACATCTGACTCAGATTTGGCTGATCGTAACCAACATGTCATTATGAAAGCAATGTGAATGAAAACATGTTTAGTGCTGCAAAACATGCTCTAGCTGAAGGTAAAGGGAGGGTTCACGTACATACGTATCTCCTTTTTCTATCAGTGTTGGCCAGAGTTGAGACCTTGACAGGTTTGATCAGCATCTCCTGCAGGGTTATTTAAACTGGACATTATGTCACTGATGCCGTGGGTCTTATAAATGCTATATTAACCAGTGGAGGTATTGTAAAAGTAGGCTGTCTCTAAATCAAATGAAGTCACTTCATCTTTCTTTCTGTTTTTATTTCTACTCACTAAATAATAGTTTAGAGTTTGATATTAGTGTTGTTAAGCTAATGGAGCAACACTCTTATAATGCATGTAAAATCATTGTACACAAATATTTGGTTAAATAGTCAATTTTTAAGTGTATTGAACTATTTGTTATCGATAATTGTCAGTATTGTATTGCATTCAGTATTGAGTTCCATTGCTACAACTCTCCGTCTCTGAAGAGGAACAATCTATCACTCCATTTCCTCAATGTACACAAATAACCAGTGCTTTTGTGGCATGCCTGGCTTGAAACACTCAAGATGACGTGTTCGAAAGCTCTATGTTTCCCTTCCTGCCTCTTTCTCTGTCAGAGATTAAAGATGTCAACAGCAGTTTAGAACCCATTCCGTGAAGAAAGCATTTTGTAGACTGAATATTCACTGAGTATCTCAGATCTTTCAGACAATGTGAGTAGGTGATCACCTTTTTCAGCCTTGTTTAGAGAGAGAATTATGACTTGAAAGTCATCCAGTCATTACTGTTGAAATGCAAAGGCAAATAAGTGAGACAGTGGAAGTAGTTCAGGGTTTGATGTATTTCTGTGTGGCATTCTTGTAATATGGTTTCATATAAAACACGTGCCACACTGTACGGTGCCTCCAGAAAATTGTAACATTGATTTCTAACATTTTTAATGTGCAGGACCCACTTTTTGCTTAAAATTTAGGGGTTGAGTGGGCAAAAAGAATATGTCGACTTATCCGCATACAAACATTAATGAACTTTTAATTGATGTGGTTTTCTCAAGTCCCTCTTGTCGTGAAACAGGCGGGCGGCTGCATGCTGATGGACTAGTTTTGCTCTAGCGCTCTCAGATTGGTTTACCGCCTGGGTCTTAAGCACCGCGCAGGCCGTTTCATATGTCATATAAAATCTGGCCAGTCCCTGCGACGCCTGCAACTAAAACCTTAAGTGCATCCACCGGCATCATTCATTGTCTTTTCACTTCCGTCTTAAAGGAAGGAGAGAGAAACTCAATCACTTCGTACATGTTTAGACGTGATGCTCCCCTGCTTTTAGCAGCTTCCATCGGCTCCCACTGGTGCCTGCACAGAGACATCCACTGCATGCACACCCAAATATGATAAAAGCATTCAAAGTGTCAGTCCACCCAACCCATCAGCACACAGATAAGTGACAAAAGATGTATATGAACCTGTGTGAATCTTTACAAGGTGATTTAATGGATTTAAAATGAAGGGTTAGAAGTGAAGGCCTGCTACCTAACCCCAGCACAATGTGACCCAACAATCTGTTTGGTTTTGGGATGAGTTCAAGTCAGGTTTTTTATGTACAACCTCAAGTATTTACAACCTCAGATATGACAGTTAATTAATCGAATTAATCGCATTTATCAATATTTTCAGAGAAAGTCCCCCAATAATTTTCTGAGCTATGCTTTCCACATTCATTTTATATCTCTATGCTCTTACTGTGTCAACAATTGTCTCATTTCTATTTTTTTTATTCTGAGACAAAGTTGATTCTTGCATAAAACGTAACTGAAAGCTCCATTCAGTCTCCTGAGCTATGAAAGAGCAACCTTGGAGCAATAAAAATCTCCTCAAATATAGAGACAACTATAATTCCAGCAGTTTGAGTCTCTTTATTGATAGGGAAAGAGTGTTGCCCAGTTTGAGTCGCCCCACTTCTCTCTTTTTTTTCTCTTAGAATCCTTCAGGAATGCTACTCTCAAGGGACAGAAAACCCAGACAATTTGTTTAAAAGAGATAAATAATCAGATTTCCCCCCCTAAACGAGTCCTTTAACCTCTATTTTAATTGATCTTCAACTCTGAAAATGATAATTAAAACATTTTGGGGGGGTTGGGAGGAGGGCGCATTGTTACAGGGTACAGTAGAGGATTGAGACAGGGGTCTGGGGATTTGCCTGTAGACTCTGAGAAGGAGTGTTCCTTTGATGATTTCTCTTCACATGAAGACATGAGGGAGAGTAATAGTGTTGTGACAAAGTGCTCAGTTCCTGTCTGAGCTCAGGTCTGGCTCTCCAGAAGTCAGACCTCTTCTTCATCGTTAGCTGTGGAACAGCGATACTTGGGTGCTCAGTGCATGATAATACGATCTTAAACCATAATGTAATGAAAGATGATATGACAGAGCAACACTGGCTCACAGGAAAGCATTTAAGTGATCGGTTGAAGAGTGTATCAAGGATTTAAGTGCACATGCAGTGTTGCTTGTGATGTATCTTAGGACTGGGCAATATATATATATATATATATATATATATATATATATATATATATATATATATATATATATATATATATATATTATTCTCTCAATATTAGTCAGCCTTTTTATGAAATTCAATATAAAGTATATCTTGGTATTTATGGTTTTGCTCTAAAATGGTTTAAAAGGGTGATTTTTGTTTTTCAGTAGGAGGACTTTTTTTCCGACCAAACAGCCATTGTAACAGTGTCTATTGAAAATGTTTAATGCAAGATCTGAAATACAGAAAAATGAACACAAGGGAGTGTGATATTCAGCTGTTTTAATTTATATGCACCCATTTTAAAACATATTTTTACCAAAACATTTTGGTAGCACTTTACAATAAGGTTGTATTTGTTAACTACATTAGTTAACATGAACTTACATTGAACATTTGAGGTTTCAAGTGGTTGTCTTACTCTTAAAAACTCGAGAGGTTACCACACTGACACACTTAAACAGGCTGACAAGATCACTGACAAGATAACAGCTTTGACTCTTTTTATTTATAGGCTTTTGTTAGAAAAGAATGAGGTCAGTCTTGAAAGAAACCCCAAATATCTGTCAGTCTTCATCTATGGTGTCAATTCTGTCATTTACCACCGTTTAGTCATTCATTGCTCACAACGAGCATTGTTTCCTGATTCACAAGTCCCTAAGCTTTTTACGATTCAACGTCTTATTAATACTGCTTTAACCAGTGTCTTTCTGGAAATCAAACAATGCAAGGCTGTCTTGAAATTACACATTAGAGCAGCATTCACTGCATACTTGGCATACTATTTTTTTATCATAATAGATCTTTTAAAAACAATGTACATTAAATAACTTAGTGGTTTTATATTCATGTGATTCATTCTTTAGTTTATATATATATATATATATATATATGTATGTATATATTTTTTTTTTTTTATAAGGGTTGTGCTTGTGTATATACAGTGCATCCAGAAAGTATTCAGACCCCTTCATTTTTTTCACATTTTGTTATGTTGCAGCCTTATGCTAAAATGCTTTAAATAATTTTTTTCCCACACCAATCCCAATTTTTGCACAAAGCAAAAAACAGATGTTTGATAACTTTGCAAATTTATTAAAAAAGTAAAAACTGAAATATCACATTGACATAAGTATTCAGATCCTTTGCTATGAAATTTAACTCAGGTGCATCCCATTTCTCTGGATCATCTTTGAGATATTTCTACACTTTGATTGGAGTCAACCTTTGGCAAATTCAATTGATTGGACATTATTTGGAAAGGCACAAAGAAGTTTGGAACAACCAGGACTCTTCCTAGAGCTGGCTGCCCGGCCAAATTGAGCAATTGGGGGAGAAGGGCCTTGGTAAAAGAGGTGACCAAGAACCTGATGGACACTCTGGTTGAGCTCTAGAGATCGTGTGGAGATACGAGAAACTTGCAGAAGGACAACCATCACTGCAACACTCCACCGATCTGGGCTTTATGGCAGAGTAGCCAGACGGAAGCCTCTCCTCATTGCAAGACACATAAAAAAAAATAAAAAAAACACCTAAAGGACTCTCAGAATGTGAGAAACAAGATTCTCTGGTCTGATGAAATTTGGCCTCAATTCCAAGCATCATGTCTGGAGGAAACCAGGCACTGCTCATCACCTGAACAATCCCATCCCAACGGTGAAGCATGGTGGTGGTGGTAGCATCATAAAATATTGTACGTGGCATGTTTTTCTTGTGGTGATAATTGGGATTGTTGAGGTTTTACAATTTGATACGGTTTAAGCTTAGGCTCATTTTATCTTAAATTCAACTAGATCTTGTTCTTCCTTCAAGTTCACATGGGAAGTTGTACTTAAAAGTTTGGAAATCATAATTTCAACTTGATTTGTATTCTAGTGATTTTTGTTGGAATAAAATTGACATGTTTAGAAATGTTATATTTCTCTTTTTTTAACTTCAACAAAGACAGATTGTTTTGTGCTGCCACAGAGAATGAAGGGAAATGTAGTTGTAGCATAAGGGAGTCACCTTATAAACTAGCTAAATGAGACACATTTTAGTAGCACACATTTCCATCATCAGTACACAAAATGCAAACACCTAAATTATTATGAAAAATAGCAATTAGCTTTCACCATAATTCAGTAGTCGACAAAAGTTTTCCACTAGCAGTTACGATATTGTGGTGGCATTCATTTGTGCACATCTCGTAAATATGGCCATTCTGACATGACTTGGAAGCAGCTAATTAAACAAAATATTCTTGATAAGGTTAAGTCCACACTAGTTAGTTTTTCGCTATGTTTATACCTCTCATCTACACTGGAACAGTGTTTTCCTCCACCGAAAACAGAGAAAACGCTCTCCATTACTGCATTCTTTGGAAAACGATGATGTTAGGAAACTTTTCAAACTTAAATGGATTAGTGTGGATGTGGCCTACTATGTTCCCATCTGTAGAACCTTAACTCCTAAGCTTCAATTGTGACTGAAATCTAGCTCGCATAGTCTAGGGAGCACTGTATCGGACTGTTGACGACTCTGTGCAGGCGAATAAATTGATAACAGGTGGAGTGTGTTTACTGTTTGCACTTGGCAGGAGCTGGCCAGATGGATTTGAATGCTTCCTGTTTTGGGAAACACTTGT
Source organism: Myxocyprinus asiaticus (assembly GCF_019703515.2). NCBI lineage: Eukaryota > Metazoa > Chordata > Actinopteri > Cypriniformes > Catostomidae > Myxocyprinus > Myxocyprinus asiaticus. The sequence continues at coordinate 13,040,966 of NC_059352.1, forward strand.
TGCTCCAGGTGCACTGCAGGGGCCACGGTTCAGCAGTCAGGGCTAAAGGACACACTGTCTCTCTGAGTCTCGCACTGCCCTGATCAAAGCGTTCCTCCAGAGGAGACCCATAATTGGCTATTGATTTGCCAGCACTGGGCAGCTCAGGCGCTGTGATTGGCTGACAACAAAAACTATGCTGAAAGCAGAGATCACATGCCTGCGCTGATCACACACTTCCTGTAAAGGTCAAGGGTCGTGTGAGAGTCAGTGCTGTCAATAAAAAAAACACGCTACAATACATTTTTGAGCCGAAAGTGAAGATTTCTTCATTAGATGCCACATTTCAGATATTATTCTGTACATAGAATAATTATGTATTATCACATATTACTCACATATTATTATGGAGATTAATTACACTTTAGCCTCTTTCATAAAAGTCCAATGATGCGTGAATATGTTGTGTATACTTGTAGAAAAATTGCACCCCTGATAACAGTCTCTCTTTGTTTCTTATAGTTCAACATTAGAAGATCATTCCTCTCACAGTCACCCGCTCTATGGTCACGGTGTCTGCAAATGGCCAGGATGTGAAGCCGTGTTTGAAGACTTTCATTCATTCCTGAAGTAAGTAGTTGTAACTCTCTCCTTTTTTTTTTATTTATTTATTTATTTTTTTAACACTCCTGGTCAAAAAACGGAATCCGTGCAGGATTCTTAAAGGGAAAGTTTAGTCAAAAATTTTAATTTTGAACACAAAAATGAGAACAGTAAATTGGGTGAGCTATCCCTATAATAAAATTTTGGTTGTAATTGGAATTCTAATTTGGACCCAATCCAAAAAGTAATGGGAATTTTCTTATAGAATTCCAAGATAATTTAAATCTATGTACACGTAGTTCCCAATGAGACTTTTTTTATTACCGATAGAATAACATTTTCTATCTAATGGGAGTATAACTAATAGTTTTCAGTTTCGTTGTCCAAAGTATGCGGTAATGGAGGACGTTCTTCTAAATGATCCATTTTCGTGGAGGAAAACCCTGTTCTAGTGAGGATGGGAGGTGTAAATGTAGCAAAATTCATGTGTTTTGAAACAAAAACATATTAATGTGGACAGGGCCTAAATATCAAACAAGAATAAAAAAGAAAATTCTGTAGGAATTCTGGTTCATCCTGTTGGATCTTATTTGATTCTCAGAGAATTCTTATTTATTCTATTGGGATTCTTCTATGTATGAATCCTATGAGAAATGATAGGATCCTTTAGGATTTTTTCCAGATTATAATTTTGTATCCATTCCAGTGCATTATCACAATAGGAATCCTGTACACATTCCTTTGGGATTTTTTGACACCATTACACCTGCGCTCTTGAGAAAATTACCCCAGACAAACACAGTCCCATTTGTGTTTTTCAGTCCCTGGTCTTTTTTTGTGGGCTGCGTTCTTGACGTGGGTGTGTGGTGTGCTGCTCTGTGCCCGCTCTCTGTGGTGTGGTTTTCTTTAGGGTTCTGTACTGCCTGCGATAACTGTGGTCCCCATAGTGACACTTTGTCCCAAAACAAACACCAGGGATGTTTATCTACGATGGCTCACATTCTGAGAGTACGGCGGGTTTGCCCTTGTCTGCCTTTTAACGGACAGGGAGCAGAGAGATCTTCTGGTCGCTGTCTCTTTCTCTGTAAGACTCACTCTCTTCTTTGTTGCTTTTGGAGAGTTATTATTGGTGCTTGCTAAGGCACCATAAACACTTTTGGACCATCTGTCTCTTTTATTTGACATACAGTGCATTCAGAAATTATTCAGACCCCTTTGTTTTTGTTTTGTTTTTTCACATTTTATGTTGCAGCCTTATGCTAAAATACTTTATTTTTTCACATCAGTCTACACTCCATACCCCATAATGGCAAAGCAAAAACCAAATTTTTGATAACTGCAAATTTATTAAAAAGAAAAAAATGGAAATATCACATTGACATAAGTATTTAGACCATTTGCTATGACACTCGAAATTTAGCTCAGGTGCATCCCACTTCTCTGGATCATCTTTGAAATGTTTCTACACTTTGATTGGAGTCCACCTTTGGCAAATTCAATTGATTGGACATGATTTGGAAAGGCACACACCTGTTTATATAAGATCACACAGCTGAAAATACATATCAGAGCAAAAGCCTAGCCAAAAGGTCAAAGGAACTGCCTGCAGAGCTCAGAGACAGGATTGTGCTGAGGCAGAGATCTGGGGAAGGCTACAAAAAAATGTTGGCTGCATTGAAGGTTCCCAAGAGCACAGTGGCCTCCATAATTCTTAAATGGAAGAAGTTTGGAACAACCAGGACTCTTCCTAGAGCTGGTCGCCCGGCCAAACTGAGCAATCAGGGGAGAAGGGCCTTGGTAAGAGAGGTGACCAAGAACCCGATGGACACTCTGGTTGAGCTCCAGAGATCATGTGTGGAGATGGGAGAAACTTGCAGAAGGACAACCATCACTGCAACACTCCACCGATTGGGGCTTTATGGCAGAGTGGCCAGATGGAAGCCTCTCCTCAGTGCAAGACACATAAATAAGCACCTAAAGGACTCTCAGACTGTGAGAAACAAGATTCTCTGTTCTGATGAAACAAAGATTGAACTGTTTGGCTTCAATTCCAAGCGTCATGTCTGGAGGAAACCAGGCACTGCTCATCACCTGCACAATACCATCCCAATGGTAAAGCACAGTGGTGGTTGCATCATGCTGTGGAGGTGTTTTTCAGTGGCAGGGACTGGGGGACTGGTCAGTGTTGAAGGAAAGCTGAACGCAGCAAAATACAGAGATATCCTTACTGAAAACCTGGTCCAGAGCGCTCAGGACTTCAGACTGTGCCGAATGTTCACCTTCCAACAGGACCATGACCCTAAGCACATAGCCAAGACAATGCAAGAGTGACTTAGGGACAACTCTGTGAATGTCCTTTAGTGGCCCAGCCAGAGCCCGGACTTGAACCTAATCGAATATCTCTGGAGAGACCTGAAATTTGCTATCCACCGATGGTCCCCATCCAACCTGACAAAGTTATCAAAAATCTGGTTTTTGCTTTGTCATTATGGGTATGGAGTGTAGATTGATGTGAAAAAAATTAAATATTTAAAGCATTTTAGCATAAGGCTGCAACATAACAATGTGAAAAAATGAAGGGGTCTGAATACTTTATGAATGCACTGTATATTGGGTAGAGTGAGGGGAAAGGGATTGGTATGTGTTGCAGGCCAAATTCGAACATGCATCACTCACATGAGCACCATACTAGTGTCTGAAGCAAGTGGAAAAAGTGCTCTGCACCACTGTGTTCACCTGCACACTGTGCAATGTTGTGACTCCATACAGTGAATCAACCCTGACCGCTCCATGCTGTCTCTGAAGTCTACTCGAAACTAGCCAACACACTGCGTCACGCTTCATAAATAACATCCAAAACAAAGATCAGCGCAATGGTGCACAGTTTACACTGTGTACACCCTGATCCCTTCTCTGAGGAAGACCACTTAATCTCCACTCTGTGTATGTCTGTGTGAGATGAGATGATGAGAACATGTGCTGTGTGGCAGCAGATCAGTGAGTGTGTGTCAGGCTGCATTAGGCCCACTCTAAACAAGATATAACGCTGTTCCATTATCCCAGGTTCAAACTAAAACAAGCCCGGCACCGAGAGCCACAAACCTGAGAGTGAAAACTAGTGGTAAGCACAACTACAGCTGCACTCCTACTCTTTTCTCAGTCCTGTTTTTTTTTTTTTTTTAAAGATTATTTTCCACCTTTTCTTGTGTTTCAGGCAGCGGGCTTCTCGTGCCAGTTTATTTGAAGTTGTGTTTAAAACCGTCCCAGGCATTGTAAACACTTTTGCAGATTATTTAGCAGATAAAGACATAATCTATCTTGGATCTGTGTTTACCTGCGGAGACGAAATGTAAAGAAATGCATTTGCTCTGTCCGCTGGGAGAGTAGAAAGAGCTTGCTGTGTATTAGCAGTGTATCTAAACAGCCTCCAGAAACGAAACCCCAGATCTGTGTAACAGTATGTTTTTGGCTAACTTTATTTTCTTTTATTCTATCGGCCAAAACCATGATTCATCATTTGCTTATTGAAATAAGAGAAATGAGCATTTTAAGATCTGAAAAAGAGCAAGCGAGTGAGTGAGAGAGAGAAGTGCTCTTCCTTTAAAAGCCACCAAATATACTTTGTGATGTTTATACAAGTGTTTTTATCATGGCAACATCTTGTTTACTTTTCTTGCTTGCCTTAAACTGCTTGGAACATTTTGAGAAAACATTGTGAGATGCTTCACAAAGCCGTCTTTGTGAAAGCGAGGCTGGGTGAGAGTTCAGCTGGCGCGCAGAAGGTGTTAACCATCCATACACTAAACATTCCCACATGTACGTCCTCCACCCCACTGCCCTAAGAATCACAAACCAAAATCAGGGAGTAAATTTTCTGGATGATAAGCGTTCTCTGGGTAGCTGGAGATGGCCGCTCTGTTGCAAAGAAAAGGTGCAAGATGCGCGCAAACATCACATGGATCTCCGCTGCCCAAGCCAACGTCAACAGCCGATGACGTGCAGCGGTGTTGTTTTAAACCATGCGGCTATTTATTATGTCATTAAAAAAAACAGTGCATACCTGGTCGCGTTGGATGATAATAATTTCAATAAATAAAAAATGGAAGGGGTGGTAAATGTGATGTGTGTTTTACCAGCGGGATAGGAAGGGTGGGACAAAGGTTTATAGAACAGCTTGGGCACTTTTACAAGAGGTCAGGGCTTCTACAACCTAGGCCATTTGGAAGGTCAAGCTCAGTGGTGCAGCCATTTCTCTTGCACTAGGATAACATGTGCATGTGTGTCCGCATTGTCTATTTGACTTAGTAAAATTCTCATTCCTTGATGATTTGAATACAGTTGGAGGAAGTTTTTACTGTATTAGTCTTAGATCTAGTTTCTGATTA